>NC_072732.1:155068113-155233922 GCF_026930045.1 Uloborus diversus | reverse complement strand
GACAGCGTGGTCCCCTTCCAAATTTTATAACTATTTTATTTTGTTCAGAAGTTACGTTATTTTAAGCCTCATAATTTAACGATGGTTTCTTTTGACGTGAAATCTCTTTTCACTAATGTATCAATTATTGGGGCATTGGATTGTCTTAAATTGAGACTCCAAGAGCATCATTTTTCTAGTTTTGAGATTGATGAACTTGTTTCCCTCACTCGTGTTTGTCTTGAGCAGAATACTTTTGTGTTCAATGCTACTTACTTTCACATGTCTGAAGAGTTAGCAATGGGTAATCCTTTGAGTCCTAGTTTTAGTGACATTTATATGCACTATTTTAAGGCTAAACTTTTTGAAACCATAACGTTTCCGTTCTATGTTCGTTATGTTGATGAGTGCTTTGTTTTGCTTCTCCAAAACCATGTTGATAATGATCTTTTACTTTCTACCCTAAATTCTATTCACCCTTGCATCCAATTTACCATTGAAATTGAAGCGGATAGTTCTCTTTCTTTTTTGTACTTTACTACTAAACGTAAAAATGAATTTATGACTTCGGTGTTTCGTAAACCTTTTGCTGATACACTACCTCCTCACAAATGCTCTTCTCATCCTCCAAACCAAAAGTTGGCCTCATTCATGGCTTTTGTGTTTCGTACTTTGAACATTTGTTCTTCCTCCAATTCTTTAAATGCTGAGCTTTCTTATCTCAAAGCAGTGGCTTTCGATCGTGGTTATTCTCCAACATTATTGATTCAATGGGGTTGTTTCCTTCAGTCAAAAGTAGTACTTTTTGTCACTGAAATTGATAGAATAAGCAAAAAAAAAAAAAAAATACATGGACTCAGAAAATATTTTCATTTTCCCAACAGTTATTTTTTAATTAATTTTTTAAAATGTCGATTCTTCAAACATGGCTTGGTCTTTATGACGTCACAAATGATGCACTATGGCGTATCTTTCTACAGCATTTCCACGTTATGAGAATCAAGAAGCGAATTACAATTGCGCTCTACGCTTGCTATCAACTATATCGTTGCCAATACAAGTGAGTAAAGATGCGAATTTAATATTTTGGACCGTGAATGGCAGCACGGAATGGCATTTCATCATTTGTGATGTCATTGGCAGAAGCGTTAAAAGATGAAAGAGAACCGATTTAAGTAATTTTTTAAAAGTATTAAACTTAAAGAAATTATTTGAAAAATGGTCAGATTCTATGTTTTTAAGCATGCTCTTTCAGAAAAAAATACTTTTAAAATTTTGGAAACGACCCTATTGTAATAAGCTATTCTATTCCTATTCAGAGTCACAACTGACTACAACTGTATTTATGTCGAGGACTGCATACTAAGTGCCTTGCCTCCATTATTTTATATACCGATAGATGGCAGCACCATCACCGGATCGAACAGTTAATGAGAATTTAGAACTAGTCCAGGAGCTAATAGCTACCTGGTGCTAGCACCCCCAGAGGTATCGTTTTACTTGGAGGACATTGAGACCACGAGAATATTTAACGTCGCCCAGACCCCTTTAATGACGACGGTGGGTCTTCGACCATCGAGGTTCGAACTCAGGACCCTCCGGCCCCGAATCCGACACTCTACCGATCGGGCTACCATGGCCCCTTGTAATAAGCTAATTATGCCCTCTCATTCTGACAAGGTGTCTGGTTCCAACGCTTCCTATACTATTGTTTTGCCTTATTATCCTAAAGTCAGTCATCAAGTTGCAAAGATTTTGAAGAATTTTGGTTTCGATACAGCTTTTTCTCCTGTAAATAAGATAAAATTTACAAACTTGAAGCACTCTATTGATTTCCATAGCAACTGGGGTATTTATAGCATCTCCTGCAAGTGTGGACTTTTGGACAGACTAAACGTGCTCTCAAGCAACGTCGAAAGAGCACGAAAATTATGTTAAACATAAAGAACTTGCTCGTCTTTCCATCGCTCAGCATTGTTGAACTTCTGGCCACTGTTTTGATTTTTCATCTGCAAAGATTATTTTTGCTTTATGACTTCCATTTCTGGGAAACTTACTATAGTTGGAAAAATTCTCATTCTCGTGTCAATGATTTTTACAGCACTCCATTTTTTCATGACATTTGGAAGCAATTTATGTAATTGCTTTTTCGGTTTCTTCGTTGTCTCTCACTCTTTTTGTCTCCTGGCTTCTCATTGGTTGTCTCTCCCCCTTGCTCTGAGCCCGGGGTTGACACGTCGTTTGCTGATTGGCTGTTTGTTATCTTGTGTCCTGAATTCTTATTGGTTGGCCCTCTTTGGTATAAATACCGGTGTTCACATGTTGTCAGTTCTCTCGCGACTTTCGGTTGTGTTGGTGAACTTTTGGTTGCACTGATGAAAAGGCTCCATTGTAGCCTTGAAATAGCTATATGCTGTATTTTCTTCAGAATTTGTGCTTTATTTACGTTAGTTTTTCACTTTAATTTCCTACATTTTCTGTAATAAAATATTGATTCAGAAAAAGAAAAAATAATAATAAATGGATAAATAAATATCTACGTATATACAGTGAGGCGTAAAAGTTTAAGCACAATGCAAATTTTTGAACAAAAAGAAAACTATTCAACGGAGTGCTTTCAAATTTCTACTGTAGATGGCTAGTATGATTCTAAACTGTGTATGTATCTGAAATTTTGAAAGAATAACCGTAACGAAAATCAGAAAGTACAAATGACATTTTTTCTTCTATCGCAAAAGTTTATGCACAGATCAGATTTTATGCAAATATCTCTTGAAACGTGATGTGTGAAGGACCAGGGCGGTTTTATTCAACGAATTATAGAGTGTAGCAATGGCTTAAGGTGTTATCAAGATGCCGAAAACTCTGCAGTTCTCGCCAGTAAAAGGTGCGAAACTCTGAAAGCTGAATGTAAATCCGTTATGGAAAGGTCATTGATTTTAAATTGATCTAAACGTGGTATTCATAACGTTCTGAAACGTGGAAAACAATTCAAACCTGCGTATCGTTCTGGGAGGCCGAGAAAAACTACCTTTCGTGAGGATAGAAGAACTAAAAGAATGGTTCTAACTGGGAATTTGTCTCTTAATCAGATAAAAACTCGACTTGGATCATAATTGTGACACCATACGCAGACGAATAACCGAATCAGGATTTATCAAAAAAACAAATGTTAGCTCGTAAACCTTTTCTGAAACACTGTCACAAACAAGCAAGACTGCGGTGGGCAAAACACCACATGCATTACAGTGACGAATGGATTAGTGTTATGTTTTCAGATGAAAAAAAAAAATGGAATTTAGACAGTCCAGATCAGGGCCGGGCCGTCCCTATGTGCAAGGTCGTGCGGCGCACGACGGCGACAGAGCCAAAAAGGCGCCGAGCTCTACGAATATCAATGCTCTAAATGAGAGAATAAATCTCGAACCAAAAAAATAAAATTGAACTTTTCAGTTTTCTATTAAAGTACCTGTGAAATTATACTGCTCATTAAAACAAACAATCCTCCTTGCTGCCTATCTATAAGGGTGGAAAGATGCCTTGTTTTGTCTGAATATGCTATTCAGAAGCGCAACCTTTTACACTGAAAACACGCGATGCTAATTAATGCATACATCGGCATTTTTCTTCATATGTGGAGTCATAAATGTTATTTCGGTATGTCTATACTTTCACAAGGTTGAGCATACGAAGCAGCGCGAGAAATTTGCTATTCTTCATTTTTGTTCTTGCGGTGAATATGTTATAATGTGTGCAATATGTCTTTTTGTGATTTTTAACTACTGTTTTTGGTAATTCCACTGCATCATGTTATCATATATTAAACAATACGGTAAGCACATTAGCATACTATTTACTTCTGCGTAATATGCGTTTTTTTGTAGACAATAATTTAGATAACCTTTTAGTTCCGAAAAGTAACGACTTGACCATGATTACCCAATTCCTTCATCCCCTTTTTCTTCAACTATTTGTGTATTAAATTTAAGAATAAGAGCTTTGGACAATGTGTTTGTTTTAGACATTAAATTCAATGCCTTTTTAACGACTTCGTAAGTTGGAAGTATTCGTTTTAACGTCAAGTTTCAGTTTCAGATTTTAAAGCGGAATATCCTCTGCAATGTTATCCTTTAATTCAGAAATATAATCAGTCACCTCCTGTTTCGTGGAGCAACCAGAGTTGTCCAAAGGACAGCCCCCCCCCCTTCATTTACTTCTGAAGGGGGGGGGACGCGTCCAACAAAGTGGTTTTAATAAGGAAAAAATAATGATGTTGAGTTAAAACTAATATCCACAAATTGGTCAGCTACTCCCCCTCTGTCCTATTCCTTTTCTTTTTTCTAGTTCGCCTGAAAATAAGAACGTTTTCGAAATGCTACTCTACCGAATTGCTCCCCCCCCCCCCCAGCTAAAAGCATTACGGAGCATCTCAAATTTCGTTTCCAGATCTTCAATTTCACAAAATTTCGAGAAAGCTCCCGAATCTGAAAAAACATCGCTTGAAACTCCGTTCGAAAATCACTTTAATTGCATTTTTAGAGCTTCAATTTCGAAAGGATGCCGGCCCTAATGTCACCAAATATGGTCTTATAATCACGTTTTTAAGACTTCATTATCAGAAAATGTTCGGTCAAAGGCCTCCGAACCTCTTTTTTTTTTAAATATCATAAAAACTCAAATTTTTCATAAGTCTTTTGAAAAACCTAATTTAGTATAGCCTCTGAACCACTTCCCCTAATATCATAGAATACTGCTTACGTTTTTAGGACTTTAATTTTGAAAAAAAAATCAGGGGGGGGGGGCGGGTGGAGCTCCAGAATTCCCTTCTTGTAAAAATCTTCAAAATGTCTTTAATTGCGATTTTGTTCTATATCGAAAAATTGGTGGGGAGAAAAGGGGAATTGATTTCTATCTATTTTTCAAAGAAAAAAACGATCGGGTAGAATCTTAGAGTTCCATTCCTTATTCTAACGTCTATAGATATGAACTATACAATCATGTTTTAAAACTTCCAAATTCTATAAATTTCCGCAGTTCGCCTTGTATCCATTTTCCCCATAACACCACCAAAGACCGTCTAAAATTGCGTTTTTTAAACTACATATTTCAAAAATTTTCCGGGGAGAATCCCCGAACCGCTCTTATTAAAACTATTATTATTTTTTTTTAATTTGTGCCTAAACCTATTTTTTATTTGCGTCACTGCTCCTGTTGACAGGTATAAAAGTGTCATTAATTATTCATCACTTAGAGATTAGATAGATATTCAAAGTGACTTTAACTTAGATATTAATATATTTTCTTCTTCCAAAACGCATTAGCATATCAGAGGAGCTGCTGAACTCAAAATAAGTTCGAGATATGAAGTAAAAACGTACACCATAATGCGAAATTAAATATTCACACATTTTTTTTTTTTGTGTAAACTAAATGCCAAACGCATTTTTTTCGTTTTATATTTGTGTCTACAAAATCTCCCACCAGGTGTTAACTATATTTTCCTCGAACGCCAGAGCATAAAGGCGCTCAAAAGACATTTGCACGACGGCGCCGATCAGGCTTGGCGCGGCCCTGGTCCAGATGAGTTCTCATACTATTGGCCCGACTTGAGGACAGAACCGAAGTGCATATTCAGTAGGCTACAAGGTGGTGGCTCGCTCATGGTATGGGGCGCTTTTTGCTTCAATGGACAAACTTCCCTTAGCTTTTTAAACGGCAGACAAAACTGAGTAGCGCATCAAAATACTCCAAGCAAGCATTTGTTGTCGTTTGGTGAAGTCCTAGTGGGTACTAATTGGATTTTCCAGCAAGACAACACATCAATATACACTCTTCCCGTAGTACAAAAGAACATCTCAAAATATTAGTGTAATGAACAGGCCAGCACTCAGCCCAGATCTCAATCCCATAGAAAACATCTGGGGACTTCTCTACTGGGGACTCTTCGTGACGTATAATAGAATGGGAAGCAGTATTTATCTGTACAAGAGCTCAAATCAGCAATCGAGGAAGCCTGGTACAGACTCACTCCTGAAATAATCCAATATCTCGTTCTATCAATGGAAAATCAGGTATTCGAGCTCATCAGATGCATGCAATGGTAACAACATAGACTACTAAAATACGTTTATGCTTTCTTAAATGTAAATATTTCGTTTTCGTGCCTAAACTTTTGCGACAGCAAAATTTTGATTTTTTTTAATGAAATCTTATTTTAATTTCTAGGAATTGTTTCCAAATTTGAAACATGAATCTGCAAGCTGATTGTTTAAATACAGTAAACATTTCAAAGTTGTTCGGTGTATACTTTTCTTTTTATCAAAAGAATTCGGTCGTGCTTAAACTTTTGTGCCTCACTGTACAAATGAAAATGACTAGAACATAAGACAAATGGACTTTATTTCTTGTTTAAAAGAAATTCTAATACAATGAAATAATAGAGAAAATATTTTTAGGACATACACAATTTACTGAAATTAAATATTTTGAAATATATACATAGATGAGGCATAGCTACAATACTTTAAAAACAAATGCAATGTACATATTACTTCTGTATGATGACAGATAGAAAAGTTTGATCCTTCTCCAATTTAATTCCAATCTTGGTTGCAGTAATAGTTACATTTGATCGAAATTTTTTATTTTTTAAAATTTATTTTGATGTCGAGTAACTTATAAGTAATTCCAAACATAAGCTATTTTAAATTAAAAATATTTTGTAAAAAAGCCAAAACGTTGAATGTTTTTTTTTCAACGAAGTAATTTATTTAAAATTCAATTAAATGCATCAGAAAAATAAACAAATGCGATGGTTTAGTTATTTAGGAGCAAAACTATACAGGCAACATTCACTTAATCGTAAAAATTTTTAAAAGAATTTCTAAACCGGTACTAGAGCTTAAAGTTATTTTTAATCTTGAAGAAAGCTAAAAGAAAGTAGAATCGAAATTTAAAAAAAAAAAAAATCAGGTGCTAGTTTGAAACTAACTTTTGCGTAAATTTAGCAGTGTTACATTTCTATCTGAAATGATACATAAAGCCAAAAAACCATTGACTAGCTGTCTTTTTATCCTGATTCCCTACCAATTTTCAAAAAATCAGCAAGGAATCAGCTTTTGACACTCTCATAAGGTTTATGCTTATTTCGTTCCCTTCTGATGAATTTTGTTCAAAGTTCAAGACGTTGCGTAATTTTCTTGTGCACTTCAAAGAGTTTCAAACTCTTCCACGAAGAGATCTCACAACAAATGAAAGAGGTTTATTTATAAGTAAACGATTCTGCGTATAGTTTAAACATACATTTGGATATACGATAGGCAGCTGAATTAATGTGACAGAACTACTGTACGATAAAGAGAGGAAAAATATTATAAATTGAAAGTCATTTTAAGTATACCATGTGAGAAAACATCAAGTGGTCCTCCATTTTTCCACACGTGAAGTATAGCAGACAAGTTAAATGAGTTGTGAAAGAAGGCTTTTTTTTTTTGTTTCTGTCTAACATAATCAAAATTGTTTAAACTGCATGGGAAAGCAAGAGACATAAATATATTATAAGCATACTAAATGTTTCTTTGAAATTTTCAGTTCATCACATTTCAAAAACAGAAAATGTATGTTGATACATTGTATGGGGTCTTAGAGATGACCATGAAATCACAATTGTCATTTCTAAGTACATTCCCACAGGACGTAGTGGAAGTTTAAGATGATTCATTCCATCGAGACCCCACATTTCTGAAACAATCCAAATCTTTTTTGGGATCAGCACACGGAATCCCCCCACGCGCAGCTATAAGAATGATCAACATTCAAACACTGTGTGTGTACAACTTGTGAACTATACGAATCGAAAATGAAACTGATGCTCATCAGAAGGCCGTCGTTTCTTGGTCTTTCTCTTCCGATTTCCGGTTAGTTGGAGGGGCACCGGTGCTCGGTCTTCCTGGTTGTTGTCCTCCTGGAAAGCAACTCCTCCTGCGGTTGCGTGCAACGGCATTACGGATGGTAGGCATGGTCGGAACCTCATCTCCTCCAGCGACAGGTTGTACGTTGAATCTTGTGGCTTCTTGGATGCGCTGCTTGGAAGGCCACAAGGAATAAGGATTCTCTGTGTTCTGCAACGGACGGTTGTACACGACGCTTTTGCGAGGGATGTTGGACACTTCGGGTGCTTCCTCGTCTTCGTTCTGTAAAAATAAATGCATACATAAATTGCTAATTGATGTCATTTAAAAGCTATGCGAAGTAGATTGAAACTGAGCATTCATCCCTTTTTATTTTCAACTTTATGTTGGTTACGGTTGAAAGTTTGTTATAAACAGATATTGTCCGTTTTTCACAAGAAGGCACTTGAGTCCTCCCACGTCATGTGGTATCCGATGATTCTGTTTCACTGTTTTTGGCAGAAGGTGTATTCGGATCGTAGCATTTTGTTGTAAAAGCAGCAGTTTTTAAAATGTAAGAGTAACTAAAATGACAACAGACAAGTGAAGCAAGTGATGTAAAGGACACTGACACTTTTTTTGCGCATTAAAATGCACGCCCAGATTAAGGCTGCCTGGTTGTCTTTTTTAGAAGCGCGTTGATTGCATATCGATCATCCCTCATGTAAAATGGAATTCTACGTTCGAGGAGGCATGGCAAAGTGCTTTCTCGTGAAAAACGGATAATACCTTGAAGTCTTAAGAAAAACATCCTTAGAACACCATCTATGCCGTCGTAACACAGCTGAAATTTGCGCCACGTTCTTGTTGATGTTTTACGGAGTTTCGGAGATTTGTGCCGGAAATATTTGCGAGAACGTGGCAAAGAATTCAGCTGCGTTTCGACCTGGATGGTGCTTTACCAATGTTAATGAATCTTAAAGTTTCAAGGTATCTGTGAATAACAAACATTCAATAGTGCACTAATGTAAAGTTCACAATAATTTAAAGGGTGGTGTACGCCCACTTTCGGACCACTCTGTTGATGTTCTAAATCAGGGGTCTCCAAACCTTTTGGGCATTTTTAAAAATTTCTCGATACTCGCGGGACAACACTAAGATAGAGATAAATCATTGAACAAAATGTGGTTCAGAATCATAAGGAAATTTTTGTATCGGAACTAATTAACATGAGTGTAATTATTATGTTGTTACACAAGCGTTATTATGGCATTCTAAGAATTTAAAATCATGTTTCAAATTTTTCATCAGATCTTAAGTTCTAATCCAGTAGATGTCGGATTAAGGAGCACGGAAGAAAAACAATTTCTTCTCTCAGCGTAAGAGCTAACATTCCTTAATGACTAAGTTAAAACATTTAATAATCAAGATTACTTTAAAATAGAACCAAATTGGTTCATTTCGATTACTACCAACTCCATGACATTGAAATTTCCCATTCAATTATAATTCGTTAGTATTCGTGGAAAAATTCAATTCACTGCTTGGTAGAAACATTTTATATGTCCTACATAGCACTTATTGGGCTTAAGGCAATTCAGTAGCTAAACTGGCTACCTGGAAGGTTCCTTCATGTGACTCATCTGCATTGGCATTTTGTGCACTCTGAACGAAACCCTTAAAAGTTTCAGTAACGAATTGCGATAAGGTTAAAAATTGTTTTTTAAAAACAATATCATCGTGGCTTTTTTTTCTTTCTTTCTCTCTCTGTTTTTCCCCCCTCAGCAATCTCGAATTGCTTATTATTTTCACTAGACCGTTGAATGATGTCCGCGTCCTTTGATTTTCGCCTCCGGGTTTTTCTTTGCTATAATACAGGCGTCCATGTACTTTGGAATTAAACTATTTATAAACGATCTTTTTTGACGTTACACAATCCCTTTTACGGGGAAACAATATCCAGCACACAACATCATCCAGCATCCAGCCCCTCTCATTAATTTGAATTTCGAAATCTTGAATTCAAACTATGGTTGCGATAATAGCCATAAGAAGAAACCGGGGTGTGCCCCCCCCCCAAGAGCAAGGGCGCACCTTCTTAAATATTGCTACGATCCCCTAAATCAAGAGCCTCGCGCAAGTTCACGGCGCAGTCTGCACCATGAACCCCCCACCCCACCCCTAGGTGGACACCCCTGGTAGAAACAAGAAACCCGACGAATATATCGCAATTCGTGTTTGCGAAAAACATAATATGAATTCAAGATCTCAAAATTCAAACTATTTTATTTTATTTTATTTATTTAGTTTTTGTAAAATTGTGTTGTTATCTCGAACTATTGAGTCCTTGGCCTGAAGCAATTGAAGATTCTTTACTATAATTTTAAAGAAATCATAGCGCCACCTTCCGACCGTAACCCGTAAACAACAAACACAATTCCACATTCCCGGTTTGTTTTTGTGTGCACCTTACCTTTTCTTTCCAGTCAACAGCAAACTTTTCAGATGTGATTGGTCAAGGGTAAGTGTTACCTTTCTGTTCAATTCTAAAATTGCTTTTGAATAATGTTTTGAGAAACACATGAAGTAAAACTGTTTGCCAGACACTTTTTTATCTGTACCTTTCAGGAACATGATAAACTGCATTCCGACAAAATTCTGCTTTCTTAATCTTATGTCTTAATTTTGTGTTTTTATTTCATTTTAATCGATTATTTGTTTTTTCACATTTGATATATTTTCGGAACCAAGTTACTGTTAGCAACACGGATGATTTTTATGCTCGCTATGAACTTTAAAAAAAAGTTGTTGCAGTTTTAAACAAATAAATTTTTTTTTTAATGCAACTCACCAATAATTTACATCATTTTTTTTATCATTTTTAGGGACATTTGCAAGTGATTGAACATTTTTGATTGCTGTTAACTTTAAATTCGATGTGATTTTGCCTTTTAGCTATAAAGGCAAAATTATCTATGATCAGTAATGTTTTTATGATATAACTCATAAATAATTTTTTTTTTTTTTTTTAACGTACATTGTGTTTCTAGAAAACTTCATGCAAACTTCGTTTAGTATCGTAAAACAGGACCTGTTACAAATTTATCAATTTAAAGTAAAATAATTTTATTCAGTAAAGTCGGTTTTAAAAGACAGCAATAGATGTGATTTTCGCAGTAATTTGAAATGTGATGAGAAATGTCAATGAATTGATGTTGCTATGCTTTTGGAAAAAGCATCAGATTATTTTTAAATTTTCCATTTAAAAAAAGGGAAATTCCTCTGCTTACCATTTGATAGCTTCTAACTTTAAATTAATGTTTTGTTTTTTATGTAGTTACTAAAAAATATTTTCTATAACCATTTTCTGTATTGTATTTATGCATGAAATAGAATTGAGCTTTTGTAAATGCAACACAGTTAGTCAAAAGGAATGGAAGGAAACTGATTAGGCGATCCGAAAATTTTAATACACAGCATCTGTAAAATATATTCCTAAAAATGTCTCAGCCTTTGGAATATAAAATCGATTAAATCTCTTTTAGAATTCAATCTGATTTAGCTGAAATTTAATATTAATTAAAAAAGTTCATTGGACAAGAACTAGTCAAAAGCTCAAAATACGAGCACCTTTTAATTTCAATCTTAATGCAGTTGAAATGTCCTTGAAAGCAAATAATATCTGCTAAATTTTGCTCCATTGTGAGAACTTATTTGTATAAAAAAGCAATACTAGTAATTGTAATAAAAGATGACCAGTTGAAGAGTTACACATTCTATTTTGCGATAAGTTTGTTTACATGAATATGTTTTAGTTTTCAGTTATGACAATTCGATTTAATTCGGTATTTTATTTTGCCACGAAACCAGTTTTCATCAAATTTATTTACCAATAAAAATATTTTAAGAACTTTAAAACATCTAATATTTAAGGTGTATGTTACATAGTCATCATTTCCTGCTTACTGCACGCAAAATGTTTGGGGGGGGGGGGCAAACGATGTAGTCCCGCGATTTCAAATTCATCCGAGGGAGGGGGAAAAGGGTGCTCAATACATATTATAGCGGAAAACAACATAAGCAACGCCCACGTTTATTTATTTATATTGATTCCTGAAAACCAGGTTGGGGGGAGGGGAGGGGGCAATTGCATCCTCCAAACTCCACTAGATGATGGAAGTAAACCACATGAGAAAACTTCACCCACTGAGTAAAAGCAAACGTTTTCACTGAAAACATTAGAATACAATCCAACGTAATTGTTTACCCGTAAAAGAAATAATTTGTTAAACTTTTTTTTTTTTTTTTTTGTAATCCAAAAACAACGATTTTGTGAACAAAAGGGCTGTACAATTTAGACGGTTTTCTTTAAATTTACAAATCAAAACCTCTGTATCAGTTTCCGATTTTTTCCTTTTTTGATAACTCTAAATACCAGGGCTGCGGAATGGGAAGTTAAATGTCTGACTCTTGGATTTTGAAACTTCCGACTCCAACTCCTGCTCTTAAATTTATTTATTATTTTTATTTTTTTTTTTCATTTTCCACCCTCATGGAAAGGGGAAAAATACCCACAACAAATATTAATGCTTTTTTGTGAAATTTTGCGTTGTTTTTTATTGTAAACCTAAGATGCATACAATTTTAGAAATTCAATTTTAAAATTAAATTTTCCACTAGTTGCGATTTTGAAAGTGAAATTACTCAAAACTTCCATTTTAAAAAGAAAAATAAAACACTGAAAAGGATTAATTTACTTCCTTTTTAATGCTTAACAAGTGAGGTCAAGGGCACTCACTACATTGCGGGGAGAGGCCGGGTACATGTAGGCTCTAGTTTTCACCCGAGTCTTCTTGCTCAAGGGATACATTCCTTTTACTACATTTTATAACTGAGATCGAAGAAAAAAACATTATTATGTTTATTTTAAAGTGATAACTTATAAAAGTTAGTCAACAAAACCGCTTTGCTGACAGTTAAAATTATAAAACAAGTAAACTAGGGGACGGCGTAGGTAGCTATTACAGAAAGTTAGCCAACTGGTTGCCAACGGCAGTAATTTTCTTATTAGTCGGCCTTTGTGCATGTAATGGAACCAATTAGGCAGTAAAATAAGAAAAAACAACGTAAAAAAAAACACAAATTGCAGATTACATGCAGTAATCTGCAGTTAGTGCTTTTTTTACGTTGTTTTTTCTCACATTACTGTTCAGCACAAGGGTATTTATTTATCCGATTAGGTAGTTATTATTATTATTTTTTTAATGTAAAGAGAGTAAGTGAGAAGTGAAGAAAAAAAAGTCCAGAGTCGCACTCGGCAGGTTTTCTAACGACTCCATCTCTTTTACCCAAAAACCAGTCCGACTCCATAGCTCTGCTAAAAATGAACATAAAACATTTTATTTTCAAATGCAATATCCGAAATCCTTTGAATAATGAAAAAAGAGTGCATGTGTGAAAATGATATTTCGAGTGCTTGGAACAGATTACCTGACGCTTTTAGGGGCATAAAAAAAAATCTAGCAATGACTTTGTTAACAATTTTTTCTCCAACGTATTTTTTATGAGACTTTGTCCTCAGCGGTAAATAACATTAAAACGAACAAAAGAAATCGGTTAACAGATGAAGTATGCGGCACCTGCTAGGATGAAGTGGACGAAGTATGAACCTTCAATCGAAGGACTGGCAGAAAAACTTCAATGCCAAAAAAATTACTTATTTCTCGCTTTTCATACCGTTTGACTATCATTGTTTTTCTGAAAGCACAGTAGAGCCTCGTTTATCCGGCACCCGTTTATTCGGATCAAATTTGTAGACTTAAAAAATTATATTTACTTAAATTATAATCTTAAATTATGATTGCAAGAACGGAGCAATCAATACGTCAAATGTTCGATTTTTGTTTTGATTAAACGTACAACTCCTGCATAGATCGTACCAAGTAGGGGATAGCCAAGTAGGGGATCAGGGGGCAAAGGGAAATCGCAGAGCAAAGGGAAATGGTAAAATATTTACTCTGCTTTTAGCTCCACCTATCTGGTATTCCATATTTTAACTATGTAGTACCATATGTAGTCTATTCCAGTCAGGAAAAAAATACCGCCGAAGATTAAAACAGGTAATATTGCCTGGTAATGCAGGCAAATTTAAAAAATTGGTACTCATATTGTAATATTTTGTTGTAAGTCAATTTTTGTTACTATAAAATTATACAGTTCTTGTTATTAACATTTTAAGTAATAATTGAGACCTTCTAATATTCAATGCAGTATTAATTTAGTTAATATTAAGCTTATTTGTATTTTAAATGAGTTGTACAATTAGTCAAGTACATACGGGACAAAGTGGATGGGGCAAAGTGAAATAGCTTGTTTCATTTACTTATTCAATCATTTAATATTAATTGTTATGGTTCCTTTTATGGAACCTATGCTCGCTGGGACATGTAATGGGTTATTGATCATTCAGACATTACAATACTAGACTTTACTATTCTAATTACTACATTAGTTATATACATAATACTATATACAATACAGAGCGTGTCGCCAATTAGCACATCTCCGGAGTTCGTTCCGATCTACTCTGCTTTGAGAGGATGTTTTCCCCAGTGACGTCAGAGGCTTCGACGTCACTACGATTACGATGGCGGAGTTCAGTTATATAGTTCGATACACTACATTAATCACTTACGTTTTCATTTCTAATTTATCCATTTTCATTCCTTCATTTACAGTGGCTTCCAAAAGTGTTCGTACACTTTGAAATTTTTTAGCAAAACTTAAATAACTCGAAACTGAATTCGAATATGAAGTCCAATATTTTTTCACATCATTTCTATATAATTTATATAAATAAAACAAAGAATATATGTGTATGTATACAGTGGCTCCCAAAAGTGTTCGTACACCTCGAAATTTTGTAGCAAAACCAAAATAATGCCGAACTGAATTCGAATATGAAGTCTATTTTTTTTTAACATCATTCCTATGGCATTCTAAACAAAACTCATTAGGTTTTTTTTTTTTTCAAAACAATGCCTGATTTTATTTTTGAAATTTGTCAAAAAACGAAGAGACAGAGAAAAAATACGCCACAAAAGTCATCGTGCACTGAAATATTTTCGTATACATTCATGGTTAAAATTATCACATGTCGTTGTTTTATTTATTTTCGCGTTATGTTGACACCTTAAAGTTATTTGACTTTAACTTTTTGTTTATTTATTCCGTAATATTCTGCTTATTGTTTTAAAATGGCTGTTATTCGTAAAAAACAACCACCACCTTTCGAAATTTGATTTGTTTTCCTCACAGTAGCGGTAAATTGGTTCGAAATGTTTCTAAATTAGTTGAATTATACCATTCGATGGTGAAGGGCTTGATAAAATGCTTTAAACAAAGGAATCGGATCGAAAATAAGGTAAGAAAAGGTCAACCGACAAAGTTAAAGCGTGATCGGAGATTCACATTTAACAAAATTATGAAAAAAAATTTGAAAAAAAAAAAAAAAACCAACTTCAAAATTGCTCTAAAAAGTGAAAAATAATTTTATTCTTTTAACACCATCGATAATACTTTCAAACATAATGTTTGAAGTTGGCGCAAAAACAAAAAGTAAAATCCAGGGTAATGATTCTTCGTTCATATTTTTTTCAGAAAATCATCCAAAGTTAGGAACGAAACATTTATATCGTTACTCACATATGCTGTTATCATTGCATAATGTATGTGGTAGTGAAGAAATTAGGCCTGGTTAAATTCATAGTTGTAGTTGAGTTATGGCTGTGAATGATATTATCTATCGTTTTTGCGCCAACTTCAAAAATTATGTTTAAAAGTATTATCGATGGGGTTAAAAGAATAAAATTATTTTTCACTTTTTAGAGCAATTTTGAAGTTGGTTCTTTTTTTTTCAAAATTTTTTTATTTCATTCTTTTTAGTGTAAATGTAGATATTTCAGTAAAAGAAAGAAATTACCTAGTAAGAAGTTCGGCTCTATATCACTGCATTGCTTCAGAGAAGCCTTTATTCAAAATTATCATTACAATTACTATCAATGTTACTGTTATATGGCACCAAGCTTTTAAAACAATGGGTTTCATATCATTTTAATCATTTAATAGGGAAATTGCATAAAATTTACTGTTTTTTGCCCATAACTTTTTTTCTAAAGGACAAATATGGTCAAACAAAGTAATGGGACCTAAGTTGAGCCATCCCCTATCCATTAAAAAAAGAATCATCAAAATCGGTTCACTAGGTGAGACGCTGTGAGTGGACAAATAAAAAAAAAAACATACATACGGTATGAACTGATAACCGCCTCCTTTTTGCAGTCGGTTAAAAAATACACATTTGAGTGCTGTAAAAGTTTCTGTAGAATTTAATGAAACATTTTACGTTTAATTTCCTCCTAAAATAAAAAAACGTTTAATTTCCTCCCCTCGCCAAGTTCTCCGATCATCTTGGATTAAATAGGACCACTTCCCGCAGAAATTTTCTTGTTCGTGCCAAAAACAGAAAGCTTACGCTTTTCGTCGCAAAATCAGTGATAAATAAGCTCCAAAACGTTTTGGAATAACGTCTTGCTTATTCCAAACTAGCCGCCTGCGGCGATCAGCTGGTTCGCCTTCTTACACCATTCACCTCTCTATGCAAGCAGCCTCTCTATGCAGGCCTATCTATGCCCATGGTGTGTGTATATGTGAGGGGGGGGGGCATTGACACCTCGTTGAAGTTCCTTAAATGACGGGCATGTCTCTTTCTTTGCTGTCTATTTACTATATCGACCTCTATATTTGTTTATCTATCTATACGATCTATGCATATCTATCTCTGACAGTAATTAACAATCTTTTTTTATTTATATAAGTATTAATTCGAAAAAAACATTTTTTGTCCACTAAATCTCTATCTCCATGTCTACCTAATGCCGCCTTCGGCGGCTATCTACCTTTACGATCTATCTCTAAGTTTTCTTATCCATCTCTATTTATTTTAACTTCCCCGCTCATTTCCTAATAAAAACAAAGATTACTCATAAAACCGCTTTTTTTATTTAAATAGAGCAAAAAAAAAGTTATCTCCAAAATTTCCCGTTGTGTGCAAAAAGTAACGAAGTAAAGTAAGTGACAAAGAAAAAAAAATCTCCCTGTTTTTATTGAATTAAATGCGCACATCTATGAAATGTAACGTAATATAGATACAGCAAAAGGTCCAGCTTGGGGGTGGGTGGGGGGGGGAATGGAAAAAGAAATAAATGCAATCCCTAAATTAAACAAAAAAAAAAAAAAAAGGAAAGAAAAAAAAAGCAAAACGGTGCCGGAAAAACACGTGGTCATCACGTCATAAAATGTAAAAGTAAGCTATATAGTAAAAAAAAAATATTGTTTGCGATTAAGATTCCGTCGTAAATATCGAATCGAAATCCAAGTAGTGACGTCAGAGGCATAAAAGATTGAAGAACGCTTTTTTCGACCGATGCGTAGAAAGACATAATGTGTTCAGCATTAAAAAAATTGTAAAAAAAAAAACTATTGCGTATTTTTAAGAACTTTTTTCTTCTGAAGAGGGTGAAATGTTTTTACTATTACCAACTGAAATTTTAGAAATGAGGCTTTATACTTCTCGTAGGATGATATTAGAAAAATATAAAACCCAGAAAAAAATGCAAATTGAAGGTTTTTTCAAAAATTCATAAAAAATACAAAAATTGCTCTATCTTCAAAATTTTTTCATTTATCGTATTTGAAATTAAATTTCCCACACTATAGTACAAAAAAAAAAATTTGTGTGGTGCGATTGGTTCGGGGTCTGTGAGGTAAAAAGTACTAAAAAAACGCAAAAAACACATAAAACATTAAATAACTTTTTTTCTAATTAAAATATCAAGAATCGAAGCCCGAGGTGCACATCTTCGGCAGAAACTGTACCTGTATACCAAATTTCATCTTTCTAGGCCTTACCGTTTTCCCGGGAAGCGCGCCACACACACACACACAAACATCTTATTTTATTATATGTATAGATACCATGTTCTTTCTTTGTATAATGTAACTTTCAAAACAAACTTCCGATTTGTTCATTTTGAAAAAACTCACTATCAAACGGCACGACCTTGAGGGTCACGGATCTCGACGAAATTCCCGATTTAGGTCAATTTGCGTTAGATATGAATCCAGGTCAAGCGGTTTGACTGCATAGGCCCTAGTTTGGCCGCAATAGGTGTCCAAAGTTCCTAATTTAGTTCCAGAAAAGAAATGGTTTTTCCTTTTAAATTAAACTTTCTTACCCTGTTCTTGCTGTTGCATTGCAGTATCGCCTAACTGAATACATTCACAACGTAGAATAAATGACCCCCCCCCCCTCTTCTGAAGCCAAACAAGTAAATTTAGACCCTCCTTGGAACCGAACTAGAGTCCATTCCCTCAAACTATTTTACCTGGGCTCATATCTAGTACGAATTGACTTAAATCCAGACGTTTATTCAGATTCGTGACCTTCAAGTAACCAGGACTCCAGAAAATGCATTGCCGCTTTCATTGAAATTTGAAACTTCTGGCACAGTATTTGCTTTCCCAACACATTCGGCGTCTCTTGTCAGTGCAACGTAGAGGGGGGGAAGGGGAGTATTCTTTTTTGTGAATGCATTCTGTTGGCTGATACTGCAATGTAATTGCAAGAAAAGGGTAAACAAAGTTAAGTTTCAAAGGAAAAACCATTGCTTTTCTGAACTCAATTAGCAAATTTGGACCCATTGTTGCCAAACTAGGGCCTATGCAGTCAAACCGCTTTAGCTGGGTTTATATCTAGTGCGAACTGACCTTTCTTTAGAATTTCGTCCAGATCTGTGATCCCCAAGGTCGTGCCGTTTGATAGTGAGTCATCTTAACTATTTTACTTTGCCTTGCATTCCCCTACCAATTTAACAAAAAAATATTGCTTACTTGGAGCTTGGAGTCTCAGTTGACATCACTGCAGCTGAACTATGATGATAAAGTGTTTGCGAGAAATGGTACTTAGTAGTTCTATTACAAAGAAGTGTTTTTTGCGGTAATAAAATAGAAGCTGCTTATTTAAGAATGTGTCTTGCTGATCACCAGGATTATCCGGATTGCTTTTGGACCCGGTTAGTCCGGATAAACGAGGTCGCACTGAACGTTATTTTCTTTTCATTTATATGATTTTCTTTTCTTTTTTTTTGTTCAGTGGCAGTTACATATATAGGGAGAGTACAAATGATGGACCAGATTGAAAAAAATATTTCTAAAATTTTTCACACGTTACAAAAAGTAATATGGGTGAATATATGGTATAAATGACTTTTTTGCGTTCCCCCCAAAAAAATTTCTGTTTAGTTTAACATTCATTACTTCACTACTTGTCGTTATTTTTGAATTTGCCAAGAGGATGGCCAGATGATGTTTGAACTTTTTTGAGTTTTATAGGCGCCTAGGGAAAATATGCTTTCAGGGGGCTACACTATTGGCTTTCAAAATGCAAGAGAAGTGAGAAATTCACACATAATGTATAAAAACGACATCACGCTTTCTTTTTACCAGAATTTAAACGTAATCTGAAAAGTCTACACACAATAAACATTGCTAAAATTGGGTGTCTTTTACTTTTGCCAGGTGAGGGTGACATAATTATTATGTCATGTGAAAATGAATAATTTTTTGTATGTTAATAAAGATTTTTACAATGTTTTTTTATAAAGTATGTTTTGATGTTTATTTAGGTGTATGATTACGGTATAATACATTATGCTAGGTTATTTTAAAAAGAACATTAAACGTGTGCGTATAAAAAGTAGGAAAAAGGGATATTCTCAGCAATAAATGCTAAAATAAAACAGTTATCAAAAATTAACTGTGTGGGCCACATAAAAGACAGTATTCTTTATTAAAAAAAGCATACAATACAATAAAATAGTTTGTTTTACTTAAGAAAATTTCTATGCGCCGTTGAAATTATATATGTTTCTGTGAAAGTTTAAAATCTGGCGAAACAATACCGGTGAATGCCAACATTCACGTACCGAAGATATCGGCGAAAGGCAGAATATTTCCGGTGAAAGTCGACATTTTTCAAGTTTCAGTTTTTATGGTAAAATATGTTGATACCATCAACACATCGCGGCACCCTTCGCCTCTCCTTGCGGTACCCCAGGGTGCCGCGGCACCCTCTTTGGGAAACCCCTACTGTAGGAGATAAGTATTAGAAAGGTCGATATTTTTTCCCTCGTGCAAATATGGAAAAATTATGAACATTTCTGCATGTGACACGGCACCAATTGAGGCAGTGAGAGGTAAAGGGATGTAAGTGTTAAAATTTTGGTGATAACCAGCACAAATAGTAAGGGAACTCCTTCTCTGCTTTGGGGCAAGTGATGGTACTCGTAGCTCTGGTGGATGCTGCTGTACAGCATGATTCAGAAAAAAATCTAATAAAAGCCTTTCTGGGATCTAAACTTTAAACGCGTTTTGTAAGAAACTTGAAGAAGTCCACTTACATCCCCTTGCTTACTACTGCCTCAATTTGCGTCGATGCTTCAAAATATTTTCGCACGCTAGCTTCATAAGGTTCAGCGTCACTGATATAGTACTGAATCATATATTCTTGATCTGAAATTGTTCAGATCTTTCTTACCACAGCATCCATGAGACTGGGCAGCCTGCTCTGTCGCCTTTTCTTAAGTGGATTGGCTTTCATTCCTCCTTGAGAAATACTGGCTCTTCGCATAGGTCCGACGTCCCCGAGTCCCATTCCAGGTGCCACGCTGAGTCGACGAGCCACTTTCTAAAATTACATGCAAAAGTTAATTTTTCGAAAAAAAAAGTGTTCACACACACGATTTGATGAGTAAGAAAAGCTACACGATTTGATGAGTAAGAAAAGCATCAGTGTTCACACGACTTGAGGAATAAGAAAGGCATAAATGTTTACACGATTTGATAAGTAAGAACAGCAACAGTCCTTATATATTTTCATCAGTAAGAAGAGCATGAGTGTTTCACCATTTGATGAGTAAAACTAGCATTAGGGTTCACACGATTTGAGTAAAAAGAGCATCAGTGTTTACACGATTTCATGAGTAAGAAAAGCATCAATGTTTACACAGTTTGAGGAATAATAAAAGCGTTGGTGTTCACATGATTTGATGAGTAAGAAAAGCATCAGTGTTTACACGATTTGATGAGTAAGAAAAGCATAAGTGTTTATACGATTTGATGAGTAAGAAAACCAACCTTAGATTAACTAGATCTGGTCTTAGATCGAATTTAGATTGATTGCTAACTGTATGTTTGCAGATGTTGCCGACGGGGTGTCAGTTTCAACCAACTAGCTTAGGTATTAGAACAATTTTGCTTCCTGTTAAATTAGCGATTAATTTCAGTTACATGATATACGGCGGAGTCAAGCAAACATTTCAGAGAAAATTCAAAATTGTTAATAATGTAATAATATGAAGCGTTACTCACATCTACAACTGGTCCCGGCGTACCCATTGAAATTGATTTGAATACGTCATCATCTTGAGCATCCTGGAAAAGACAGAAACTTGTACTATTCTTTGGAAAACAATTTACAACGAATTGCGATTAAGACGAACAAATTTGGTTGTAATCAATAACTTTCTCATGAAACGGGAGATTGATTAATTGCATTTGTGAGTACTTAACTAGCGTATGAAACTTAAAAACAATATTACTGCAGAAATAAATAAATACCTTTGCGATAAATATAAAAACTTCATTAACAATTAGCCAATGTAAATTGCAGACAATTTTTCTGGGTTTATAAGGGGCCCTATTTTAAGAGGAAGAAAGATTTGAGATAACAAATGTAAAATAAATGTGGAAATACTTTGCAATGATGCCATGCATCAATACAATAGTACATAAAATGGTGAATATGCTTCGCTATGGCTGCCATAATTCAGGAGTTATGGAGAGCAATGAATTTCAAACATTTCAAAAATAACAAAACGATTCTTTTTAAATACTACACACAGGCATTTTTTAAAAAGAAGAAAGATTTGAGTTAATAAATGTGGAAATATTTCACAATGGTATGCATAATACAATCATACATAAAATGGTGAAAATAATTCGTTATAGCTGCCATTTTTCAAGAGTTACGGAGCGCAATGAATTTCAAACATTTAAAAAATAAGAAAACGATTTTTTTAAATACTACGCATGTAATTTTCTGTACAAAGATGACAAAAATGCGGCTACCAACTTGCCCCTATCAATTTCACCTGTAGAAAAGGTCATGAAAACTTCTCAAAAATATTACCTCGCTACTTTGTATAGCCTAATATTTTCCTTTATTCTGTTGTATTCTCATGTAGGGAAACATGGGGCAAAGTGAAATGTTGAAATATTTATTTTGCTTTTAGCTCCACCTATCTGGTATTATTTTAAGTATGTTGTACCATATGTCGTCTACTCCAGTCAGGAAAAAAATACCGCTGAAGATTAAAGCATATGATAATACAGGCAGTTTTCAAAAACTGATACTCATATTGTAATATTTTGTGGTAAGTCAAAAAATATTTTTGTTACTATAAAATGATAAAGTTCTTGTTATTAACATTTTAAACACTGATTGAGGTCTCCTAATATTCAATGCACCATTAATTTAGTTAATCTTAAGCTTATTTGTATTTTAAATGAATTGTACAATTAGTCAAGCATATGCGGGACAAAGTGGATGAGGCAAAGTGAAATAGTTTGTTTCATTTACTCACTCAATTATTTAATATGAATCACTTACGTTTTCATTTATTAATTAATTCATTTACATTATTTCATTTATTAAATTCACTTATAGATTCATTTATTCACTTATTTTATTATTCATTTATTCTTTTACTCACTCATTTATTTTTCGTTATATATTAACTGATTTATTCATTCGATTGTTCGTTTATTGCTTCATTACCTTTTCATTCATTCATTTAACCTTTTATTTACTCATTCTTTTGAACAAAAATATGTTTTATGACTGAATAGAAAATATTTCATTAGAAAAACATTTTATTTTTCACTTTGCTCCATAAAAAAAAAAACAGTGAATTTTTTTTCTTTTTTTTTTTTGAAGACTCAAATTTACTGCCAAAAATAAAAAATATTGTTTCAACGCAACTTTTATTACAAAATACAATGTTCTTTCTTTATGTACTGTAATTTTCAAAACAAATTTTCGATTTGTTCATTTTGAAAAAAACTCAAATCATCTAAACCATTTCACTTCGCCCCACATTCCCTACTATCTATAATTCAGGGCGAATAGATTGTGCCATATAGCGGAGTTCAAATAACTTACGAAAAGTGACAACTCAAAATTTTGGAAAAAACATACTAACTGTTGATTAATAATCTAAATTAATGCTCATTCTTGCTATAAAACTCATACAAAGTTTGCATATATCTATAACCGGTGCATGATAACGTAAAAACGATCTAATCACTAATGACGTATCATTAAAGTTTCATAATTAAGATGAAAAATTTTGTAACTTTAAGTATACATTAGTAAATATTACATAATAATTGTTTACGCGTATTGTAATATTTGAGACCAAATCACTTTAAACTACTATTGCGTAAAACCTTGATTTTCTCCAATGCTGTTTTTTGAGTTGTGTCACTTTCCTTGCTGGGGTGCGATATGAAGACATCCAGCAAAAGTTTTCGTCAAATGTAGGGATACCCCCCCCCCTCAAGAACGAAAGTCCAAAAAAAGAAGTCTAAAACCCTGTAAAATACCCCCCCCCCTCTCCACCTTTATTTCACTGGCGTATTCTGCTACATGAAGAACCATAGCGGAAACTCTGTAAAATGTCTTACACCATTGAGCTA
This sequence comes from Uloborus diversus, assembly GCF_026930045.1. NCBI lineage: Eukaryota > Metazoa > Arthropoda > Arachnida > Araneae > Uloboridae > Uloborus > Uloborus diversus. The sequence goes on along the minus strand of NC_072732.1, from coordinate 155,210,178 downwards.
TACATTTATAAGCTCGCATCTTTCTGCAATGAAAAAGATGTGAGCTTCGACCTTGTAACCCCGACACACGTGTCTGCATTTTATCGTAAGTTTGTGCTTTTTTACGTTGTTGTTTTTACTATTACGTACTTGAATGAAAATGTTTCTTACCTCCACTATATCCATCAGCGTTTGCAATTGAGTGAGTCGGCTTTCTTCGTCATCTTTCGTCAAAGTGCTAGGATCGATTCCGTTCAGATTCTAAAACAGAACAGAAAGGTTCATTACGTTTTCAATCCCCAAAATATTGCTCATTTTGTTTATTTTTTACTATTCAGCAAAATATCAATACAACAGTACAGGAAACTAGGGAGATTTCATCGAAGTTTTGGTTTTTCATTTTCCTTTTTTTTTTTATGAAGAATAGTTAAAACGAAATAAAAGATGTACATAAATAGTTTGCCATTCTGCACATCATTATGGCTAAAAATAATTGCATAATTTCAAGTAGAAATGGTACAAGAAAATTATATTCATCAAATCTGCAAATTGGTTAAATGTTCCTAGAGCTAGGGAGATTTGGTTCAACACTTAGGGAGACATGACCCCCCTCATGATTGTAGGATGGATCATGGATATTGTAATAAAAAATACAGGTTTTGATGGCGTTTTTTGTTTAAATAAGTGATATTTGACATGAATATGCAAAATGTTCACTCTTTAGGTGATGTGTTTATATATATATATATATATATATATATATATATATAAATAAATAATTTTAAACTAATCTTACTCCATATCAACAGGAAGATTCATAGATGTTGAAATCAAAAACGCAGGTTTGACGGTGTTTTTCGTTTTAATAAGTGCTATTTGAAACGAATATACAAAGTGAAGTATGACACATACTTTTTTTTTTATTATTATTAATCTTACTCCATATCAGCAGGAGAGCAGAAGTCGAGTTCAAAACTTTATCAGATGACCTAAGCAATATTTCAGTTATTTTACTAGGTAACAACTCATAGGGCTCAAAGATTATTAGTATTTTAGGTATATATTAAATAAAACAATTTTTAGACCAAAATATTACATATTATAGTTATTCATTTTTTAAAAAATCAAGTATTCATATCCATAATATTAGAGTCATTGCATGAATAAAGTCAAACCATTAGGCCTAAATGACAATATTTTATCTATTCAAAAATAAAAACTCATTGAAAAAACATCGAATTAAACAAAAACATCATATTAAGTCTTTGGGTCAAGTCTCCCTACTTAGCTTGGGTCGAAGCTCTTTAGTTAGCTTTCTTTTGTTTACCTTAAATTTTTAGCAACTTAGATTATATAAAACTACTGTATATCAATAGACAGCTAGAAAAGTGACTAAAGCATGCATACTTATTTAAATTCATGGTTTACTGGTATTGTGTTTGAAAGACGAAAAACCGAGGTATCGCTGTGCGTAAATTTAATATCTGCGACAGCTGGCTGAGGTGAATCCGAATATTAAAAGGAAAAAAAAATATATCATTCAAATCTTGACAATCGATCAATTCGAACAATAACAGATAAATCTTTATGAAAACAGTATATTTGATGGAAAAGGACTGTAGTAGTAATTTTCTCACAAAATTTGTTTACTGCCTTATAAATAATCTAACGTAAAATCAATTATATTGCGTGACAGACTAAAAATTCATCCGTAACACACTAACAGCAAATCAGCTACCATCGCTCAAATATATACATTTTTTGAATTTCAAGTGACTACGGTGAATTAAAGCGGACATAATTTATATGCTATGCAGCACTACTGCTCAACCTGCGGCACATACGCTGCTTGCGGCGAACTTAGTTTTTCGATTAAGTCACAAAAAGTTAACATTAGCTTAAAATGGGGTTGTTTCCTTCAATCAAAAGTAAAGTAGTTTCTTTAAATGTCCATTTTTTCAAGCAATGTGTGGTCTTTATGACGTCACAAATGATGCACTTTGTCGCGTATTCCACTGGCGCTGAATTCTTAGCCTTGTTGTCTACCGCGTTTCCACTCTATGATAATTCAAAAGTGAATTAAATGTTGCTCTCTACGCTTGCTATCAACGGTATCGTTGCCACTGCATATGGGTATAGAAGCAAATTAAATATTGAGCTCTGCGTTAATGGCAACAGTGAATGGCAATTCATTTGTGATGTCATGTGCAGAAACGTAAAAAATGAAATTGAGTCTGCGCACCGATCTAAGTATTTTTTTAGAAATAGTCAACTTTGTCAAATTATTTAAAAAAGGGTCAAGTCCTTTGTTTTTAAGCATGCTCTTTCAAAAAAAAAAAAAAAAAACTTTTAAAATCTCGGAAACGACCCCATTACCTTAATATATCTTTGTTTCGATTGTGCTGCGTTAAAGTCGCGCTCTCATTTTTCGAAGAAAATATATATATAAACAGGCAATGGCATTGCACTGTTACATTCACTACGTTTTCGTGTTTACTGCTGTGCTCGACAGCTTAAGACAAGCTATTTTACAATCATTGTAAATTAATAATTACCGCCCACTCTTGTAGGAACTGTTTTCCGAGATCTTCTCCTTCATTTTCGCCAAGAGTCTTGTTGTAATCTCTGGCAACCTATATACCATAAAATAATTTTGTTAATCTTTCAAAAACATATATAGAACAAAAGAAATGGTATGCATTTAATTTTTAGCTATTGCAATCAATGAAAAACAATTAAAAATATAAAATAAAATACCTTGACGTCATGCTTCCAGAACCTAGATACAGCCTGATCAGTTGTATTTGGGGCTACTTCTTTTACCTAAAAAATGACAGACAAGTTTATAAAATTGAAATGCTTTTCAGATGAATTCTAAAACCTAAACGAGCTGATTGCAATCGACTACGTTCGGGGGCAGTACACAAATGAATTTACATGGAACACGGAGTTAAGGGCTTATGTCTTTCCCTGTGCTTAAACAGGTCTCAAATATAACCATCCATCGAAAACTATAGTGGTCCAATACAGGCTATGCGCATGTCTCAAGCGAAACAATCTAGCTAGAAACATCATGAGAGATTAGTATTGTGCATCTTAGAATTGTTGGCGCTCGTCCTTGGACGAGTCCGCTTCAAAACAGGTAAAAGACAAGATACCATTGAAATTTCAAATAGATCCCTAAATAAATTTAAAAAAACTAATTAAATTACGTTAACAGTAACATAAAAATGTGAAATACTATGCTAAAACTTGATTATTTAACGTTTATCTTTCTCACGGAGTTTAGGGTTGATCCACTGGAGTTAGGGTTACAATTTCAACTATCAAAAGATCATAAAGCAGGCAATTGCTTCGTTCAAATGTTGAAGCAATTTTCACCCGTCATACCATGACGGACGATTTTCTAGTTAGAATTAGTTAAAAAATTTGAAGTAGTTCTTTACAGTATTATGAGTTGATTTCGTTTGGATAGAAGAGTCATTCCAACTTTATTTTTTTATTTAAAATCTCTCATAGTCATCTTCTTCGCAAGAGTTAAATCTTTATACTAAAATTAGATTCATTATAGAATGAACTAAGTTTTAGTGATGTTTCTGACAAAAACTTTAAGTAAGAAGTAAGTATTCAAGGGATAAAAAGTATTAAAAGAAAGTTAGCAGAAGATCGGGAAGTTGAAGCTCAATATCAGTTTGCATATAATTGTGTCACGGAGAGATGGCGGATGAACTGGAAGCGGGAACAGAACACTTCATCTTGTAATAGGTTGGATCATCAAGAACGCACAACCAGTCATGTTTTTAGTAGGGGAATGTGGGGCAAAGTGAAACGGCTAAGATGAATGAGCTTTTTCAAAATGAACCAATTGGAAATTTGTTTTACAAATTACAGTACAAAAAGGAAAAACATTGTATTTTATTAAAAAAAACTTGCATTGAAACATTACTTTTTATTTTTGGCAGTAATTTTGAGCCTTCGAAAAAAAAGTAAAAATTTTCACTTTTTTCTATGGGCAAAGTGAAAAATGAAACATTTTTGTAGTAAAATATTTCCTATTTAATTATAAAAAGTATTTTCTAACAAATGAATCTGTAAATAAAATTTTGAATGAATGAATGAAAAGTAAATGGAGCAATAAACTAATAATTTAATTAATTAATATATGAAGAAAAATAAATGAGTGAGTAAAAAGTGAATGAATAAGAAAATAAATGAATAGATGAATAAATAAGTGAATTACTAAATAAAGGAATCTAAATGAATTAATTAATAAATGAATACTTAAATGTTTTAGTAAATGGTTGAGTGAGTGAACGAAATAAGCTATTTCAAACTGCCCCATCCAATTTGCCCCGCATGTACTCGACTACTTCAGCAAAATATTTAAAAGACAAATAAGCTTAATATTAGCTAAATAAATATTGCACCACATTTAAGAAGGTCTCAATTCATATTTGAAATGTTAATAACAAGAACCTTATCATTTTATACTATCAAAAATAATTTTTGACTTAAAACAAATATTACAACAAGAGTATCAATTTTTGAAAATTGCCTGTATTATCACATGCTTCAATCTTCAGCGGTATTTTTCTCCTGACTGGAGTAGACGACAATGTGCAACTACATTGATAAAATATTATCAGATAGATAATGCTAAACACAGAGTAAATATTTCACCATTTCACTTGCCCAGCTCTTTCACTTTGCCCATATTCCCCAACTTGCTCCTTCTCGCTGATCCTACCTTATTCCCCAACGAAGTGTTCTGTTTCCGCTTTCAGTTCATCCGCCACTTGGCACAACTACGCTTGATCCTTTGTTTACCTTCAAAATAATGAGAGCCGCAATGATGATGCAGATAATGTTGACGACGGTTAGGAGAAAACTGATGATCCCCAACACGGCGCATTCTCGGTCCATCAGAGGGTAGTACGTTGGTGTGTACGTGTCCGGAGGCAGCAGGGCGGGCTTGACCGTGTGATTAAAAATGTCGTATACCTAAAAGAAACATCAGAATTTCTATATAACTGTTCATAGAAGTTTTAAAAATAAAGAAAGCAGTGGTTTAATTCTCAGATTTCGTCATAATTCCTCTTGAGCTTTTTGAGCAACGGTGAATTTTTTACTTATATCTAACTAGCAGTACCCGCACGGCGATGCCCGTGCTAAGAATTCAAAAGAAGAACATTGAATAAAAAAAATTCATCCCCCCCCCCCCTTCTGATGTGAAATGATCATTTTTCTTCAACTAAAATGCGTACCAAAAAACCTATTAAAGTCTCTTTGGAATTTAAAACTGTTCGCCAAAACACATAAAGTAGCTTTAAAACTCAAAATAATCCTTCAAGTGTCTAGTTCATCGCTTAACACGCCAAGCAACCACGCTACCGTAACCCTGTCCTTTAGCGAATGAAGTGGTTTTTTCCCCCTGCAATTTAAAGAGTTTCGCCAAACAAACAATGCTATAATGAAAAAGTTACAAAGAACAATCACAATTGAATAATAGGACAAATCATATTATTTACTTAGATGAATAACTATCTTCAACTATAAGAACATAAACAGACGTTGAAGAAATAAGGAAAACAAAATCCAATAGAAAAATCCAACGAAGTCTAATTATTTTCCTGAACATCTAAAAAAATTAAAAAAAAACGCATTCAAAAATTTGTTCGCTGATCACAACAGTGTAGTATGGGTATGGTTCCTCGCGGCGATCGACACTGTCGGCCAGCGCCCTCTCGAAGAGTTAACTTACCCCACCATTCATTAGGAATTCATAGAACTAAACTTAACCTGCCATCTTTTTGGAATTCATAGAACTAAACAATTAACTAAACATTTAATTTGCAATTACAAATATTTCGGTCTATCTTGCTTTTAAAAGAAAGCCTATAGCCTTCCTCAATGAATGGACTATTCAAGACAAAAATAATTTTTCAATTCGAACCAGTAGTTCTTGAGATTAGTGCGTTCAAACAAATTAACTCTTCAGCTTTAAATTATTAGTTAATTAATAAGAAAAATATGACAATGATACACACACACACACACACACACACACACACACACATATATATATATATATATATATATATATATACATATATATATATATATATATATATATATATATATTTTTTTTTTTTTTTAATAATATTTAGATCGAGAAGCCCGCACTTTCAGATCGAACCACCGGGGCTACGCATATTCTGCGTTCCAAGCGTTTCATATAACAATATAATTTTCCCCGTTTTAATAACATTTTTTATTGCTGTCCACTCCTATTTGTCATAGCGTGATGCTATGTAGCCCATAGCCTTAATCAATGAAAAGACTTTTCAACACAAAAAGAATTTTTCAATTCGAACCAGTAGTTTCCGAGATTAGAGCGTTCAAACAAACAAATTCTACAGCTTTATAGTATTAGTATAGATAAGAAAAGTGAGTAGTATAGATACTTACGACGTAAGTGTTTTGATATAAGCTTCTGACCGTCTTAATAGCGCCTAAACCCCACAGAAGGCCCTAAAAATAGTATATAGAATTAGTAATAATAATATATTCCAGACATAAGATCACTTTTTAGTTCACCAAAACAACTGGTACTACAAAATTCACATCATCCAGTCGTCCAGTAGATAAATATATACAGGGTGTTTTAGTTAACTGTTTCAGAACTCTTAAGAGGGGTGGAGAGATTTCGTTAGCTGAGAAATATGAGATATGCCGAGAGTATTCCAAACTGTTCGGAGAATGCCGAAGACGTGAAGTGTGCATTGAAGCCGGTGGAAAATTTTTTTAACTCTTGCTTTGATCCATGTACCCTTTAATTTTTTACATGTATTATTGAAAATATTTTTTGCTTACGGTCTCTTTATGGTACTTCTATGTACATCACCGCTTGAGGAAAGCATTTCCGACCCCTCATTGCAATACGACTTCGAGTTGTCACGATGCACTCTACACCTCTTGGGAGTTCTGAAACAGTTAACTGAAACACCCTGTATACAGGGTGTTCCGTTTTAACCAGCAAGACCTCTATTTTCGCAACCGTTAGTCCTAGATGCATACTTCAATTGCGAAAATTTTCAAAATCAGATGCAGAGTTAAGGTATTGAAAGTTTGAAGCAAAAATAAAAATGAGTCAGAAAATACAAAATTTAACTTTTTATACGGGCCCTAGGTCCCCTAACTTATGTTCAGGAAAATAATCTCCATTGAAAACTATTACAGGCACAAAAAGCTTGACATTTGTGCGACCAAAACTAAAGGAGATATTCCAGTTCAAAGTTTTAAGGGACCATACAGAAGACAAGATTGGAACTTATCGCGCTTTCAGAAGAATGACAAGTTGTCCAAAAAAAAAAAGTATTTATATTTCTCATTGCCATTCAAAAATTCATGCAAATGTTATGCCGTGATACGCAAAAACACACTGCAAAACCTCGAACAGTTTGAAAAACCACACTCGGCACACATGTAAATTTAAACACTTATTAACTGCTAGATTTTCTCCCAAAATGTGTTCCTGACGGCGAGTGTAAAGCGATGTAAGTCACAAAACGCTGCGTTTCACAGTTCGTTGAATATTGGTCGTACTAATTTCAAACTTTTTGTAATGGAATTGTTTTTCAATGGAGATTATTTCCCTAAACATAAGTTAGGGGACTGGGGCCCGTATAAAAAGTAAAATTTTGTATTTTTTGACTCATTTTTATTTTTACTTCAAACTTTCAATATCTTACTTTGCATCTGATTTCGAACCTTTTTGCAATTGGAAGTTTGAATCTAGGACTAACGGTTTTCGAAAATAAAGCAGGTTAAAACGGAAGAACCTGTATATTAGGACGTGCAATGAAGCCATAAAATTTGGGAAAAACTTAATTCTGTTTTCACTCGAATGATTTTTCACGCAATCTTAAATTTCACCATCATTTCATATGTTCGAGGAGCAGAATTAGTACCGGTGCTGTATTGTTGGATGTAAGTCAATATACGGCGTATACTTTATGGATCTGTTTAGAAAGTAGTAAAAATAGGGCGTACTCTCTACTTTTTAATGAATTTGATATTTTATTTTAATATTTTTTTTTCTAAATAATAACGTGAGAGAAGAAAAAAATATCGCAGAGCAATATCTCGAAGATAAAAATTTCAACCTATAAACCATTCTATGGCAATTACCATCCGTTGTACCTTTTCTCGTGAATGGCAGGCAGTATTTCAGGCCTAATTTTTTTCATCCTTATCTCAAAGAACAATATCAAAATAAAAAACTTTCTTTAAAAGAAAAGGGTACTAGCGAAATGAAGCTGCAGGGTGACAAACTTGAGCTACAGCGCTTTGAAAATAGGCTATTTTTCACTTGAGCGATTTCAATAGCCACTTTGGATGACAATATATTTTAGAAAATCAATATTTGCGCTCTACAACTTTAACCTTAATCAATTCTCTTTATCGTTTATGTTTTTGAAAGTAACATCATTTTCTTTTCAAAATTGTATTTAAAAAAAAAATCTTTTATATGTTTTTCTTCAAATTGCAATCAACCTTAATTATGTACACAAAATGCTGATTTTGACGGTATTACTGTATTTTGTCAAAATTTCAATCAAGTCAGCTGTTGTTACGGATTTCTTAGTTGGATGGCGTTGGAAAGTCACTCCACATCTCTCACCAAAACCTAGAAGGTCTTGTTAACATTCGGGGAGAAGTGGAGAAGTTGTCTTCAATTGTCTACAATTTTAACCCATTAACAACATATATGTTGAAAATAGAATAATGAAGTACGAGCTTTTGAATCATTTTCGTTCAGAATATATTATGACATTCTAAAATCCAGGGAAAAATTTCTTCACTGCGTTTTGTCGAGACTTTGCTTGCATGTTACTCAAAAGTTAATGAACTAAAATTCACAAAACTACCAGAGCGTATTGACAACCAAAGGTACTTTAAGCTCCTAGAATTTTAGGCTTCCAGGGTGATAACATTTTCCGCAACCTGAGCTTAAACAGGGCAATTCGTTACGACAGACAGAATTTTGAATTCATTTCTTTATCCTTAAACGAAAGAACACCACCGAAGAAAAAACTTCGGAATTTTGATAGGAAAAAATCTGTTCTTTCTATTGGTCTTAACGAAAAGATGCGAGGTGACAAGCTTTCGCTACAGCACTTTGAAAATAGACTATTTTTCACTTGAACGGTTTTGAAAGCCACTTTGAATGACAATGTCTTTCAAAAATCGACATTTAAGCGCTGCAACTGTTACCCATTAGAAACACGTATTTTTACAATAGAATCACGAAGTACGAGCCTTTGAATTATTTTAGTTCAGATTTTATAGCAACCTAAAATCCAGGAAAAGTTTTCTCACGAGTTTACACGCATGCTACATCAAATCTAATGAGCTCGCTTCCAGTGGGAAAAAAATTTCTGCAATCTTCTGTAAGATCGCAATTTGTCACGAAAAGCTGATCCGTATTTTAGGTCACATGTTTGGGGGATCGTAGATCCTCAGTATTTGAATCTCGGAAGCTGAAAATTTTTGCATATGTCGGTTTCAAAGGCATCTCTACACCCCTATAAAATTTCATCCGAATCGAAAAGGGTAGAGCTGGGACGATTTGAAAAATTAGGTCAGTTGACCTTTAATGACTCTATGTGATTATCTTGCCATTTTCGTGTTTTTCATGTCATCTAGAAAACATTTAAATGTATTTAAATTTTATATGTGTTCTGACCCGTGAAGTTCATCTAAATATGCAGTCGGCAATCAGGGTCGTTTTTTTTTAAATTTTTATTTTATGTGTTCTGGACTTCCAAAGTTCATCTTCATTTGCGGTTGGCAATCAGGGTCGGATTTTTTGTTTAAATTTTCAATTAAATATCGGTTCTTGTCACCAAAGCGCTCATGTAATAAATGATCTGAACTTACGCAGTTGACCGTCGGTGGCAGTAGAGAAGCTGATATGGCCACTCCTACGAGAGAAGCTCCGTTTCCGCCGACCACAGACATCGCGACTCCGGCCCCGGACGGGAGAGCGATCAGGCAGCCGGACCACAAACTCCTGACCATCCCTCTGTGGAGGTAAATAAATATTTTAAATAAGTAATAAATAAACATCAAGACCAGGAGAAACTGATCGAAACTTTTGTTGCTGCTTCAGTATGTTTAAAGCTTGAGATTGAAAGTACAAATCAGAGCAATTTTAACTTTCTGTCTTTATGAACTAAAGAATAAAAATCAGATGATTCATTGCCCTATGCGTACAAATCACAGAAATTTATATCTGAGAAATTACTCAGTGTATTATTTTACTAATAGTTTTGTTAATGGTAAAAATTACAGCAAAGAAAACAAATGAATATAATGATCAGTACTGGTGTATTGGTGTTGATATAGAAATGAAATGCATGATTGGTGTAGCGATTAGTAGTTACTCAAAGCTCAACCAATTGGGATACACCAATAGCACAACTACGGGGTGTTCGAATATATTCTTTGTATGCTCACTGTAAATCAAGTATTATTGTAATTGTTATATCAAATAACACTTTTTTTTTTCAATTTTTTTTTTTTAATTTTAATTTTAATTTTCCACTAGTGAGGAGAAGCCCAGAAAATAAAGGTAAAAAAACTTGTTTTCATACAAGAGCTCATCATTCACTATTAAACTACCTCAAGTCCCAGATAGAGTAAATTGCAGTAAAGATTATAACTACAGCCTGAAAAACGTCCACCGCTCAACAAAAAAACAAGTGAAAAAGAACAACTGTTAGAATTAATTTTCAATTAAAGACCAAGAATAGTATATTCAGTAAATTACCAACCGAACCATTTCTTCGGTCACTCGGCTGGTCTGTGCTAATTCTACATTAGCTACCAATTTGTTTGGCCCTCTTGGCTTCCATAAGAGGTTTTCCATCTCCAGCTCAGTCACTTTCCTATGCCGGGCCGATGAGTGCTAATAAGCACGAAACTGCAGTCCTCGGCTGGAAATGACTGAGCTGGCGGTGTATTTCATGCAAGAATAGTAATTCACAACAAAACATCAAAAAACTATTATAAAGAAGAAGGCATAAAACTTGGGGGAGGGGTGACATTTATAAATAATCATGAAATGCTATCTTTGAAAAAATTCAAGAATGTCTTTTTAAACATTTATTTTGTATTAATTCGTTTCAAGCTGTAAGATAAGTTAATCCCAATAATAACTCCCAATTCTACTTGGTTCATAATATAGAATTTTTAGAATTTTCTGTTATTTGATCAAAAACAGTATAAAGTTTTTCAGTTTTTAAATAATCTTCCCAATCCATGCACATTAGACTAAAATTTGGAACTCACCTCCCAGCCATTTCTGGTGTCGGCCATTTTCCAGCGCCCCACGTTTCGCTGAAATTTCCGCAGATGAAGCCGTAAAGAAAACCTACAAGGATGATAATATTCAAGTTATTTTTCAATGCACAATTTCATACAATGATTCATCATCATTTATCAATGTCGGCAATCCACATCGTTTTGATATTGTGCAGGGTTGTTAACTGCTCCGTAAAAAAGGAGAAACTCCGCAGCAAAGAAATTCTTTTGCTCCGCATTTCCGGGCCGAAAGTTTTCAAGCTTAAATTTTGCTAATTTTATCACAACAAAGATATAATTGGAAATAAAAGACGCTTATACTCAAAGACTGAAATAGCGTTTAAAGCTGTTTTATTAATTTAAAAATAATTATTTTTATATTCGTGCTTAGAATGATTTATTAAAGCTATAAAATAATTTTAGATACGTGATTTTAGTTATTTTTTATATAAAATACCAAATTGCTCAGCAAAATTTTAAATTGCACCTCAAAATCATCACAGATGCTCTTCAAATTGTTTCTCCAAGGTTGGCAACCCTGCAAATTGTGTCACTTTGTGACAAAGGGGAGGGAGGAAGTAATAAGAAATGTGACATCACGCATTTTTTTCACAAAAATATGTTTATAAAAACTAGTGTGGCATATGAACAAGAGCGGGGGAGTATGATGAAGTGTGACACTTAGTGACCACTGGTGGAGGGGGGGGGGAGGTCAAAAATGTTGAAACCAAGTGTTACATCATTAACTTGTGGACAGTCCCTTTGCTAAAAGTTTATTTGTTTCTGTAGTAGAGAACTGTAAATGGTTGGACTTATACTTGGATTTTTAGAATTTTCGTTGCACTCTTTTACAGAGACAGTGTACGTATCAGTTGAAATTACAACTGTACAAATAAGTAAAAACATGTAAAATAAAGAAATAAAGATGTTAGTTTTGCAAATTTCATGCAACACTTTGTCAGTCACGCAAACACTTAATGATTCATAGAACAAGTTAAAAAACAAATTTTTAGTGTTCTTACAGTTACGTTCTTTCTTACCACATCTTAAAAACGGTATCTACGTGAGTATAAATTTTTTTAAAGGCTTAAATTATGATCCGGGAAATCCGAGTATCCGCATTAACGTAGGTTGGGTAAACAATGTCCTACTGCTCAAAGAATTTGTTCTAAAAATATATAAAAATCTTACCTGCCGTTAAACAGACAGAAAGTCCTATGAGTTCCGTTCGCATCGCCATCTTGATTAATTTTTTATCTCGAATCGTCAACCCAAATGTGAAGGCCATGATTGGACCCTAGCGAACATACTACGGTTAATTTATGAAAGTGCTAAGCAAACTTAATTTTATTTCTTTAAATTATTTCAAACTTCAACTAGAAAAACACAGTGAAAAACATAATAGTATACTCGTGCGTAGCACTTTTACGTATGTATATTTGCGCTTTATTTCCAGAGTTTTAAAGTATGGTTTTTAATTTCTATATATTTGAATACAAGGAACCATCGTGTATCATAATGCAAAGTATCGACGAATTTTGTGTATTGAAAAAATAATGATTGGTACATGTTACGGGTGTTATCAAAATACAAAGTATCAAAGATTTTTTGCATTAAAAAATAAGGATTTGTACTTGTTACGGGTGTTATGATGCAAAGTATCAATCAATTTTTTCCGCTGAAAAAATAATGATTTGTACGTGTTGATTTTACGTTTTGTGTCACTACGGTCACTCCCGCAACACGTACAAATCAGAACTTTGCATTATGATACATGATGGTTCCTTATATTCAAATGTATAGAAATAAAAAAACAGTTTAAAACTCTGGGAATAAAGTGCAAACATAATACGTAAAAATGTTACGGCAGTGCAAATAGTAACGCCAAAATTTCGCCAATAGCAGTAAGAAAAACATAAAATTGTTTCGTAGTTAAAAGGAACCCCCCCCCCTTTTTTTTGTGCTTCCGAAATAAGTGTTTGCAATTCTTACTGTTATTTGTGCCTCTTTCAAGTATTTCGTTACTTTTTTTTATTATTATAGTGCGACTCTATTAAGTAGAAGCTTAACCTTGACAATGGTTACTTCTTCTTGGAGTAATGGGAGAGGGTAGTCAGCGCTGAGTGAATTTGGGTACTAATTTCGCGAAAAGTGCGGTTCTAATTAGTAGAAGCTTAACCTTGACAATGCTTACTTCCTTTTAGAGAAATGAATAAGGTTGATTAGTGCTGAGTTGAGTTGAGTAGTAATTTCGCGAAAGTATTCCAACTCAACTCAGCACAAATTGCACTTCCCTCTTTCAAGCTTCAACTTATCAGAGGCACAGTATTACAGCACAAAAGTAAACATTTTATTTGTTATTTTATTAGCACAATTGAGTGTTAATTTTTGACTTCATATTTCGTAGTCTCTATAAAATCTATTCTATTGAAATTGGACTTATAATTTTAAAATATAGCAACATGTAATTGAATGCTACTGCTAACAATAAAAATTGTACGAAAACGTTTTTTAAAGTTTCAACAAGTTTTATATATTTACAATATTGCTTAAAAACATGTATTGCCTAAAAACATCAAATAACCATACAACAAAGGAGATTTTCTTTTGTACTACACGTTTTTCTTGTTAAGAAAACATATTACCATGATTGGTGAAATAAGCATAGCAGCTACGATTATAATGGCACTGTTTTCGCTGAGGCCTAGAGCAGCAATACAACTGAAAAAAAAAATAAATAAAATGTCTTTCAACTATATAAAATGAACTGGTGACAAGAGATATAAACTTCTATCGCTTTTTCTCCATAATAACTTTGAAAGATTGAAACTAATATATAATAACTTTTCTGCACAAATCACGTTGCGTCATATTGCTTCAATTATATTGTTCTAGGGTTTTTTGCCCGCTGCTCGATTCGCTCACCAATCCACTTGCGACTGTGTACTTTGGCAACCGATTGGTTGAAAGGATGTTAAAGACGAAACAATATTAATTGACGTTTTAGCTAATATCTCTGCTCATTAAAGTTGTAAAAAGATGAGACCGGGTGAAATGAGTTCCGCGTAAAATTTTTCATTACCTTGTTTGACTCTTTATTCTCTGTGATTGTCGAAGAGATGAGACTTCAGACAGACGGACACAGATTTTGATAGTATAAATGGAACTCTTTTCAAATAACAGAACGTTTCTTTGTTTTAGCAATACATTTTAAACATAATAATTAATAAATTATTATTATTATTTTGGTTTGTTGTTTTTTTTATACAACGAAACTAAATAATTTCTAGCCTTTATCAAAAGTTCGTTTGTTTCTGTTTTCACTTCACAGCAAAGTGGCTACACCTCTTTTGTTTCAGTTTAATTCTTTCTGATAATTCGTATTTCTACAGTGTTATTCACCCTAATTAAAATAAAATCTGATTACTTCGAACGTCAGTATCAATTATTAATGTGGAACCCCGATTTCACGTTTTTTATCGGACCAGTGATAGAAAATGTATCAAGCGGGAAAACGGAAAATCAGGCCCATGTTAAAAAACTTATTGTATTGTTTAAAAATGGACTCGCTTATCCAATGAAGTAGTGTGGAAAATGTGTAATATTCATTTGTTTTTGGTTTTTGATACAATTTCATTTATAACACGATCTGTACTAACAATTTTTATTGCGAATTTGCTTCTTTTGCTGGCATTCACATATAAAAATAGTTTTAGAGGCTTTTTTTTAGAGAGAGAATCGCTTGCTCAGTGTGCAGACTAAGGTCCCTATTAATATAACGGCTCTACTGCAGACGATACATATTAGTTGGTTCCTACAAAGCAGCGTTTGTAAAAAAATAATATATACCTGGCAATGAAGACAAACATGACGAAATCAAACGACAAGGAACCATCACTTCTAACCTTCTCGACTACCTGAAAAGAAACATTAAGCAATATGAAAAAATTCTTTCAAAATAGCAATATAAAACAACAAGAATATTTTTTGCAATTAAGTGAAACATAAGAGGCATTCATTTTTGAACACTGCAAAGAAATATTTTTTTTCCTAAAATTCATATGAAATGATCACCAAAGATGAGAAAGTGTACTTAGGGGCAATCCAAAAATAAAAATGATTTCGCGCTTTTTTTTTTGGGGGGGGGGAGCAAATTTGTCAAATTTTTCAAGAAAAATGTTCAATTTTTCTTGAAAATTTGACTATTTGTGAACAGGGGAAGTGAGAAAGTAACAAGAAGTGAGACATCACACCCTTAAAAAAAAAAAAAAAAAAAAAAAAAAAAACGAAGCAGCATGACGCGTGATATGTGACAAGGGGAGTAGTGTGGTTCAAAAACACTTCTTGTTGAACTAGAATCTAGGTCACCTCCTATTTTTAACACGCTTTTATTAGCTTCACCTTTATGTATGTATGTATGTATCTTGTAACGGAATCTTGCAGCTCAAATTTCGCCCACTTCCTGCGATCGGATTCTTTTGAAATTTGGCACGCGACCTCAGACCCGATGACAATGCAATATTCTATAATCAAATTAATTAACTCTTTTAATTGTTAGTTTTCTCCAATTTTAATCAATACTTTGCCATAAATCCAATAATGTAAGAAAGGAAAATTTTTTAAAAAATACATTAAAAAATGCTCGCAAAAATTATTTAAAAATATCTACAAAATCCTTTAATTTTTCTGCATCAAACAAAATTAGTTTCAATGTTCCAAGGTAATTAGAACATGAAATATAATTGTTTTTAATTAATTTCATGCCAAAATTTAGGTGAGCCTTCAATTGGAAATTCATTGCTGATCAGACCATTGTTGAACAAAACTTTTATTCAAATGCATCTCAAATTTTAAAAGTAATATAAATATGATTTCCGCAAACATACATCGATGACTCACAGTAGCTTCCCATCGGGGTGCCCTTGTCTTAACTTTAAGATACTACCTAGTATTCGTTTTATAAATAATTTCGTCGCCTGATAATTCTCCAACAAAATACTAGATAATAGAAAAATAAAATAGTTCAGGCGTAAAAAATAAATGAAATAAAATAATAGTTTAAAAAACTAAAAACACACGCTTTCGTAGCAAAATGAACTAAAAAGTGAAAAATAATCTTTAGATAATAATAGTTGACCAATCACTTAATTTTAATGTAATACAAAAAAACGTGGGGGCTTCTTATCAGTTGTCTTGAATTTCTTCCATTTGTTGTCCAAGCAAAAATATAAACAGACAGCACCCCACGCTTTTTTGTATTACATTAAAATAAGTGATTGGTCAACAAATATCATCCAAAGATTATTTTTCAATTTTTAGTTCATTTTGCTACGAAAGCGTGTTTTTTTAGTTTTTTAAACTATTTTATTTATGCTTACTAAAAACGTGTTTCTTTTATTATATTAGTGGCATAAGAGAGTGAGCGGATGGTGTCCGGGTCCACACACGTAGCTTGAAGCTTAAAACCTTTTAATTAGTTCCTACAAAATATAAGTTACTATAAAATTAATTCCTTTCATGAAAATTAAGCTTTTTTCTTCTGTTTTCAAGTTTGTTTCATCATTGGTTTGATGTTTTATCTAATTAGTTTTATGTTCATGAATGTAAAATTTAAATCAGTTATGACTGCTTCTATTTACGTTTTCAAGTAATCGAGTTACACTTCTTGAACTAAATATTTGCTGACAATGATTAAAAATTTGAATGTTGAATTCTTTCAAATTTTTAGTCCTTTCTTGTAGAAAATATTAGCAAAAAATGGTTTAGAACAAGGAATTTTCTCAAAATGTAAAAATAATTTTGAAAAAGGAAGAAAGACTAGATAATACTTAGTAGTATTCCATGATCAAATAATCAATCCACTTTTCCGGGTTTTTTCGTTCAGTCCTCAAACAGTATGTCTATATATGCTTTTTAACTATTTAGCTTTTAAAAAGTAGCGAAGTAGCGGCTAAATTTCAAAAGTAGTTCGTAGTTAGTACATTTTGAAAAAATTAGTTAAAGCTGTAGTTTGCTACAAAAAAAAAAGTAGTTTTTCCTACCACTGATCTGAATCTTACCTGAGCAACAGTTAAACGAGCTGTAACAGATTTCAGAAATTCTTTCTGCATCGCTTTAAAACCTTTCTGTTTCTTCTCTGTAGCTTGTTCCTCTCCTCTAAGAAAGGAAACAAAAAAGTAATTAGTAGGAATTGACCTTTAAACTCCTTAAACTCATATCAAAAATGGTACATAGTGAGAAAGATAAAATAGGAATAAAGTTGAGTCCAGAAAACTCGGCCTAAAATGTGGATTGAAAAGTTGTCAGGTTTATGAAAATGCTGGACTATCGGGAATGCGCGCATATGATTTTTGCGCGGGTTTTTTTCGTCCTGCCAGGGTGTGACAAAGTTTTCTGCATTCTGCAGCGTTATCGAGTGCCAAGTTTTTGAGACTCTACTGCTTAATGAATCAAGTTTCAAACTATGTATGACAAACATACATCAGTACACTTAAAATTAACACGAAGCTAAAACGTAATTAGGGGAGAGTCGAGAGGAATGAGACAGTTGCATTTACGTCCAAAAAAAAAAAAAAAATATTTTAAAAAATATATTTTGTCTAGTAGATGTAGCAGCTTAAACCTTTTGCTTGATTCTAATCTCTTATACATCTACTGGACAATCTAGAAATATTTTTTCACATTACGGCATGAATGCAGCCGTCCCATTCCGCCGGACTCCTCTCTCCTACTTGCTTTATTGGGGAATTCCAGCACCATGTGTGGGACAATTTGTACTAACTTTTCCTTATATTTTTATGTTTATGCAAATTAATAAGGGATGAAAGTTTAAAAGTCGTTGACCTATAGTTGGGGGAACCCAAACCTGGAAGCAAGATGAAGGCTACACAGATTATAATCCTAGGATTACGACGCTGCCAGTTTAGGTTGCCCCAACTATAGTGAAAGTACTTTCTTTTGCGATTGGCTGGGAATTTTTTTTTTTTTTTTTTTTTCATTTCCTTTTGAATTATAATATTTTAAATGGAGTTAACCTGCCACGTGCGGGACATCCTTTTGGACATCAGCTTAGAGCTCTCAATTCTAGCAATATATTCTCCGAAGCTATGGGTCCATTTCCGCCTTTAAACCGGATATGCGCCTTTCCATCTCGTCGGTGGTCAGACAGTATTTTGTGATTTCTGGGGGGGGGGGGGCTTTTTTTCACGGTTTTGAGATTAAATATAAAAGCTGTCACGTGTGAGACGTCTGCTTTTTCGTGGAATTTTCCTGTTACATCATACCTCAATACTGTTTTTTTTCGAAAAATATTTTTAAACTAATATTTAATCTATACTAATATAATAAAGCAGAAAGCTTTTATGCCTGTTCTGATGTCGGTGACACGCGTAGGATCTAGGCTGTTAGGCTCATTTTCATGAAATTTGGCACAAAACTAGTTTGTAGCATGGGGGTGAGCACCTAGAAACGTTTTTCGAGTATTTGATTTTGATCTATTTTCTATTAAAATTTTAAATTCTTTTTCCACATGAATTTGACAATATGGAAGAGAAATATTTCATACGATTTTTACGTTTTAGGTCATTCGAGAGTTTCGAATTTTCTGCGTAAGATGAAAGTTAGTTTATACGAGCATTAGGAGAGCTGTAAGAATTGTAAAGCAAGAGAATAAAATTAAAAATCAAAAGTTAAATGGAATTAATTTTCGCAACTAAAACTAACGTTTGTGTTGTTGTCATGGCTATGTCTTTTAGACCTTTGTCGTTTGCCTTTCGTTTTTTTATTATTTTTACTTCCTTTTACAAAAAAGGAAGTATTGTATTCGCAAAAAACAATTTCACTCAAAAATCGACCTTAATTTCCATTTTACTCACCCCCGAATGAAAATTGAGTTTTTTTTTTTTTTCCCCGACTCAACCACACGAGGATAAGTGCCTAAGAACGTATAGACACGCGAAATATCCATTTTGACGATTCCCGAGTTAATTACAACGAGTTTTCTCGTGACTTCTGTGTGTGCGTATGTATGTCGTATGACTCAAGAATGGTATGTCCTAGAAAGTTGAAATTCGGTACGTAGACCCCTTGTGGGTTCTAGTTGTGCACATCTCTCTTTTTGGTTGCATTCGGGGTGTTTCTAAAGGGGTCTTTTGTTCCTTTTTTGGGGGGAGGAATCATTGTTAATTTTGTTTTAAACTCAAGTGGTATTACAATTATTTGGGGGACAATTGGCGATATATCAACAGTATTTTGATCGCCAAGTTTTTTTCGCCATCTTGGCGACAAATTTGGCGATTTTTTTTTTTAAATCTTGTTTTAATTTGGCCACTGTTGGAGATATTTAGAGAGTAAACTATTGAATCACATTAAAAATGCCAATAGCGGGGAAATGACGTTAAATTGGAGTAAAAAGGAAGTCATGTGATGCACACATCAGCTCGTTTGTTTTTGCGATACTTAAAATGTTAACATATCTTTTCAAATAATAAAAACATTTTTAATTTAAGCTAATTCCAGGATTTATATTTAATTGATGCACTGACATCAAAGATTACATTTCCTACTAAACGAACTGTTTTTAACTAATTTTAATTCAATAAACAAAAAAATCTCTTTTGAAGTTCATAAATCTCAAAGTTATACTACTTTTGGCCGGGTGAAAAGAAAAGATTTCAACTTACATTGGAAGTAAAATCACATAAGTAAAGGGACGGAAGTGACGCCATAAATAGTCGAAAATTTGACGACTACTTATAAATCTCTCGAAAATTTTGAAGTCGAAAATGATGGGCCAAATTCTGTGGCAAGCGTGCATGAAAACATACAACCATATGTTTGTTTTCTTTGGCATTTTTCTTAAAATAAAAAAAAAATGTTGCCGTAATGGGGGGGGGGGGGGGGGTAATCAACTGGTAGTTGTTTTGATTGATTTTTAAGTGATAATGCGTATAGTAAAATATTACTATACGCATAAAGTTGCTTGTAAATATACAGACGAACCTGATGGCCTTAAATGTTCTACCACGGGCGAAGGCGTGCGGGTACCGCTAGTAAGCTAGCAAGGAATAAAGCGTTTGCTTTAAAAATATCATAGAGAAAACATGCTTATAAGCACATGCATTTAAATTTAACGCACATAAGGCAGTGAGAAGCAAAGGGATGTAAGTGGCAAAATTAAAAATTTGGAGATAACCAGTACACATGGTAGGTGAACCTCTACTCTGTCTTGGGATAAGAGATGGTACTAGTAGCTCTGGTAATTGCTGCTATACAGCATGATTTAGAAAAAAAAATCAATGAAAGCCTACCTAGGATGTTATCTTTAAACACGTTTTACTTCAAAACTTGAAAATGTTCACTTACATCCCATTGCTTCTCACTGCATTATACAGGTAGTTATCAAAATAGTGGAAACACTTGGAAAAAAATTTGTGAATCGCTACTCTGCCGTAAATTTTCTGTTTATAAAGGTAGTCTTCTAACTGTGTGTGTGTGTGTGTGTGTAATCACTCACACTAGTGAATACAGATGGTGATTGAGTTCTGTGGTCACTTTTGCTGCTGCTGTTCGCTTATTCGACTCTAAAATGCACTTCAATACCCGTCGAGTTTTTTTTCCCCTGAGCTTCTCTTTCCGTCCACTATTTCGCTTTTAGTCCAGTCAAATTTGGTCATGACCCGGACATTAAAAAAAAAAAGAATGTGCACCTATACCAAGATGTTCAGTAGCATGAGGAGATAACGAACCAAAAAGTCCCAAGAGTTTGAGCGTCGGGTTTGGGAGTTACAGGGGGGCAAAAGAGGGGGCTCAAAATGCAGATATTATTGCTTTATTTCAACTGTATCTTCAACACTATTCCTTTTCATGAAAGGGTAATTGAATAAAAGTTGAATATGGTACATATAACTAATGTTACAAGTAATATTTTTTGCAAAGATCTGTACAATTTGCAAAGATCTGATCCCTCAAAAATGGGGGGGGGGATTCCCCCCCCCCCTTTTTGAGGTATACATTTTCAATGTATACCTCTTAAGTATTTTCCGAGGTATACATGTTCCAAATGAAAAAGTTTCCTTGCTCGTGTTTTATTGTTTTTAAAATAACATTTTTTGAGTACATTCCCTTTGCTTCCCCCCCCCCCCCCGCTGTTAATGAAATAACGTGCTTAATCGGGTCAAAATACAAATTTTTGACGTGTTTCTCAGACATTTCAATTTCTATTTCTGCCAAATATTATACCAGATTAAATTGAATTCAGGGAAGTTCTTTAAAAACATGATCCAGATTTAGGTTTCATGTTGTTTTTAGCATTGTGTCTTGTTCCTCACCATGTGTTTCCGTAATTTGAACGATTTGTTCAAAAATGTTTACTTTTGATAATTGAAATACTTTACTTCCTTATTATTCAGTCTTCAAAATTTCATAAAAGGTTTTAATTTCCTGGTTATTAATTGATTAAACCACATATTTAACTCTTCATTGGCTGAGTTTATAAGACGCTGGATTTTGTATGAATGACGTTTAACTTCTTACTTAGAATTTCATAATTTCAATAATGGGAATTATATGCTTGTGACAAAAACCATTTAGTATATCACTTTTTTTTCCGATTTTATTTCACGTTCTACATTTTCTGCCATTTTAGCTAATTTTTCTTTTGCTAACATTATAGTCATACATTCAGGACAAATTTTTTAGGACCACGGAGGAATGTACCGCAATGCGGCTTTTTTAACAATTTAATTTTGTTCTTCAATTTCATTTGTAAGCAAAACATTCACAGAAGTATTTTAATTTGGAGACAAAAAAGTTTTTACATTCTTTTAAAATAGTACGTTGATGGAAATGCAAGTTCAAAAGTGAAAACCTACATTTTTCTTGAAGTAAACAGAAAATATGTTTATGTTATGTCCCCAAGCAGAACAGAAGCGGGTCGGATTGAAATGTAAAAAGATATTAACAGACGAATCTAAGTGTCAAAAATTGATGGCTACTTTTAGAACCGAAGCAGCACCGCTAGTGACATACTTGTCAGTATTTCAACCACAGGAAGGGAGGGGGGGGGGGATTTGCAAGTATAATCTTTGCTCTTGCCAAAAACAAAAGGTTTTAAAAAAATTCCATTCCTTTTTTAAATTAAAGTAAAATGTTTGTAATTTTTTCCTAAACTTTTTCAGAAACATAACATATTATATATACATTTGGAAGCAAAAGTCTTAGTTTTTACTTTTGAAAATGTTCCAAGGAAAAAAAGCAATTCAAACTTGAAAAATGCCAAAAATTACTCTTGAAAATCAAAACAAACATCGTTTAAATGAGTTCTTTTATATGGTGCATTTACATTTTTTCTGCACTCAACAGAGGTTATAGAAATAGAAGCGGCTAATCTACAAAGTGAAGAGAAAACACAAATTATTTTTATAAGACTTTAAGCAGGCCCCTCTCCTCCTACCCGACAGATAGAATTTTTGTAAATTACATACGTTTTCACTGAAATTCTAAACAATAAAGGGTGGTTAGTTGCTGAAACAGATTTGTCCTGTCACAAAATTTTTATGAAATGCATTGTACGGCCAAATTTGATCGAACTACTTCTAATGCTTGCAGTACCTTTAAAAGCTGAATCTGGAATTTCAAAGCAGTTTCAGTAATTTTTGGGCTCCCTGAAAATTATGAGGTGGAGCTTTAGCTTCCCGAGCCTTTTTGGTAATCAAGTCCTTCGCTTAAGGCGCAACGTCTTACCTTTCGGATTTCAGAAAACTACCCCCTTTTCTATACATTCAACATTCATTCCGACATCCGATTCACACTGAGACCTAAAAACAGACGTACAGAGCAGTACAATGCAAAACTGCAATCGTTAGACCACCTAATTTTCTTTCTGTTTTTGTCCTTCAAACTTTTAGAACCGATGTGTTTGTATGTGTGCTTTCGTTTTTATGTTTTAAAACTTTGAGGATTCTTAATGATTATTTCTGTGCATAGTATATTATTTTATTATTAAAAAGAATTTGTTTCAAATTAACAACTTGGTGACTCCTGTTAAGCTATTTTTATTCATTAAGACTCGCTAAAGTTCATAAGTAATACTATGCATTAAGTTTCTATAGTTTCTCAAATTTTTACTTAAATATTACAAAAACATTTTCAGCTTTTAAATTTGAAGTATTGGTTTTTATTTAGTTTCTTAAAGTTTTTTGGTTTCTTAGGCCATATGGAACCACCTATGTGGTCTGAACTCTCCCTTCCCCAACAGACCTCCGCACCTCCGGGTCTGCGGGTACATAGATTCGAGCCTGCGTACAGTAGAATTAAATCTCAATGCCATCTTTACGCCATTTTAACTTAAAACCGAAAAAAAAATTAAATAAATAACACTTCAACTATAGGATTACTATTAAGTTTCTTAGTATAATATCCATCGGCAAAAATGAATTTATGAAATTTCATATTCTATAGCACAGCTCTAAAAAATCCAAAGAGAATGCACTTCGAAATGTATTTCTTATTCGATGAACAAATAAGTGTCAACGTTATTTTGGATTGAGATACGTATGATTAGGCCAGTCATTTTATTTACTCATGAGAGGGGGGGGGGGCAAAGGGAATACACTCGAAAATGTCATAAAAAAAACAATAAAATACCTGTAATGAAACTTTTACATTTGTACAATGTATATATCTCAAAATCAGGAGGGGAGGCGGGAGGGGGTCAATCCCCCCCCCTCCCTTAATGACGGATGTGTGTAAAAATAGTACTTGCAGTGTTTGTAATTTGTTCCATATTTAACTTTTATTCAATTACCCTTTCATGAAAACGAATAGTGTTGGAAATACAGCTGAAATAAAGCAATAATCTGCATTTTGAGCCCCCTCTTTGCCCCCCTATAACTCCCAAACCCGACGCTCAAACTCTTGGGAATTTTTGGTACGTTATCTCCTCGTGATACTGAACAATTTGGCATAGGTGCACATTCTTTTTTTTTTTTTGAATGTCCGGGTTCGGCCCTTTTTCGACCTAATTTGACTGGACTATTTGCCGAACTTGTCTTACCGCGCTGTGTGTATGCTGTCATGACTTAAGATACTGTACCTCTAGAAACGCCAAAAAGTTTAAATGTTTCAGTTACACTAACTCCAGCTAGACGCGCTCCAACAATTTGACCGCTTTAAAAATTTGAGATTTCCAACATTTCATGAGCTTGAAAAAATTCCAGGACTTCCAGAACTTCCGCTAAACCACGATATACTACCAGAATACATACATTGCTATTTATAAAAAACCAGACATCTAGTTTTATTCTTTGTTACTTACGAAACGCATTCGTAAATGTTTTATTCACAGGTGTTTCCATTATTTTGATAACTACCAGCATGTAATTTTTTCTCTTTTTACGAAAAGTAAACACAAAAGAGAGAAAGACTGCATGGGAAGGTACATCGCAGCAACTGCAAATTTTTCATTTAAATTTTTTCTTAAATTTTATCTATTTATTTATTTATTTATTTTGCATTTTTGTCATCTGTTGTAATTAAGGTTTATTACACAAGGTTGGTTATTTGGTTCCGGCTGAAACTAAAGCACGAAAAAAACGTCAACTCCAAACATTTCCCAATCGTTGATATAGAATCCTAAAGCGCGTTTCATCGAATATCTCAAAAACTCGTTTCTGCAGATACTGCGCTTTACCTTCCCACGGCAGAGGAGAGCTGAAGATGAATTGAATGTCACTGACCCTTCGTTTTCTTCGTCTTCTCCTTCCACTCCTTCATCTTCGCCATAATCCCGGTAAAATACATCGCAGGGCATAATTCTGGAAAGAGAAAGATATTTTAAAATTTTGCGAAAAACAATTCTCAGATAGGGTAGACCGATTAGCGAATGAACGTCTCGTAATTAAATACATATAAAAGAAATCTATATAAATAAAACAAGAGAACGTATGTGTATGTAACGTATATGTATGTTCCTTACACAAATCCACGATTTACGTTCGGATCTCGGAGATTCCGAAGATTACGTTCGGATCTTGGCAGGGAAGTACTTGGGCACCCGAGAAGGAACATAAAGGGGTTTTCGAATGCCAAAAAAGTGCCGAACAGTTCGAATTTTCATGACCCAAAAACGGCATTTTTCTAATATCAAGGCAAAAAAATGCTCGCAAAAGGTATAAAAATATATCCATAGAAACCCCTGATTTTTCTACATCATATAAAATTTGTTCCAATGTTCCAAGGTAATTAGAACATGAATAATAACTAAAAGGTAGGTAAGCCTTCAATTAGAAATTTATTGTTGATCACGGTTATTGTTGAACAATGCTTTTATTAAAATTTGTAGCGGTGAAGAAAATCATTGAGAAGAAAGATCTGTGGCCATTTTTTTCTCGAATATAAACAAATAAAATTCTGGTATTTGTTTTGACTCTTTTAGTGTAATCGGGAGATTTAAAAATTTTCCTTTTTGGTTATTTTTCTGCATTCTGTCAACTGTGTATAACAAACATTCAACCATAGAAAACGTAATGTTGAAAAGGAGGGGGAGGGGAAGTACGTCCACTTTCGGTCTACTTTATATATCTTATCCAAACTAAATACCCTACAAACTATAATAACACTTTTTAATTGCTTTAATTTGCTCTGGGACGCATCTAAGTACACTAAGATTGTGCGTTCACAACGAAATAGCACTTCGCTCCGCCTTCTCGAACGCAGAGTCCATTTTAACTCTGCGGTGAACTATGAACATACTTCCGTCCTAGTAAATGGGACAACCTTGATTATGGTGAATAGTGTGCATTTAAATGTGCAAAAAAAGTCTTACCAGGTAACCGCACGATCAAGGAAATTCGGAAAAAATCAAAATGGGTAACATTTGGAAGAGCATCGTAAAATATGTTTATGGCACAAAAATTATATGTCCTCGTGGCCTCGTTATAGAAATACGAGGTCTTAAAGTATGCCGAAATTTTAAGTAAAGTCGCCAAATTTCGCCAGTACCGTTCAGGAATGGAATGTACGGCGTGAATTCAACAGCTGCATATGACAAGACATCTCATTGCCATTTTTGGTTTTTACGAAACTGCGTGAAAGATGCTTTAAGTAAAGTCTGTACTCGGGAGGTAGCTACCGGGGGGGGGGGGGGGGGAGTGCCACAGACTGCTCCATTAAAGTTTTTAGGGGTATTTTTCTCTCGTCTAGGGGGTGACTGTTTTGTGGCGCCTTCCAGTTTTTGGGAAATGGGAGCACTACCGCTCTTAAAAGAAATAGGCACTTCTGCTTTTCACGTACTTGCAAAAGTACAGTATAGTTGGAAAGAAGGACGTAGGGGAACGCCGCCACCCGAAATATTTGGGGGGGTTTTTATTGTAAAAAAATGCAAATATAATGTAAATTGATTTCAAACTCGCTTTCTCTCTCTCTCTCTCTTTTGGCGAGTCCCCTAAACCCTAAGGTGAGTTCCACCAAACTTTTTTTCAACTATAGCAATGTGTATGTATGTGTGGTTTTTGTTGCTTTTCGATAGAATAAACATTTGCCGTGAGAAGATAAAGCGTAATTAATGTCTGCAAATTTTTCATTTTTCTTTTTCTTTTCTTTTTTTTTTGTTATCTCTTGCGCATCAGCTTTAGGGCGATTCTCGAAAAAATGTCTCGTGCATAATGCTAACGACCAAACGGCACGATCTTGAGGGTCACGGATTTTGACAAAATTCTAGATATAGGTCCATTCTCACTAGGTATGGACTCAGGTAAAGCGGTTTGACTGCATAGGGCCTGATTTGGCTGCAACGAGGGCCCAAAGTTGCTAGTTTGGCCCTAGAACTGCAATGGCGTTTCCATTGGAATTTCAGACTTCGACACTATGTTCAATCTCCCAATGGCATCTTTTGTTTAGGGAGAACACGTATTTATTTATGAGCACTATCTAAGTTATTTGAAAAGTCGAAACAATCTTGTATATTTTTCTTTTTTGTGTGTGTACCATGTGCAATAAATCAGAGTTTTCTCTCCTCTCCCATTTTTGCTTATCAATATGGGGTATCTTCGATAGCAGACGATAAATATCCAGTTAAAGTAAAAGTAAATGTTTTTATCAGCAAACGATAAATACTTTTTACTAGCACACGATTAATATAAAACGAAAATAATTAGTTTTTCATTTGTAAACGATAAATATCCTGTAACTATGTTATTTTGACATTCAAGTTATCGAAGTTAAAAGTAGTAACCAATTTTAATTCGAGAACCGCTTATTAAAAATTAGTATCCAACATAATGTGAAGGTAAGCATGCAAATGGCTCATACTGCAGAACAGTAACAGAAAAATGGATAAAAATGGTAATTTTAAAGGAAACTCCGTTGCATCCTGGGTCCAAATTATCAATTTCTGACCTCCGTTGCAGCCGAACTAGGGCCTATGCAGTCAAACCGCTTTACCTTCGCTCATACCTAGTGGGAATTGACCTATATCTAGGATTTTGTCCAAATGCGTGACCCTCAAGTTCGTGCCGTTTGGTAGTAAGTTTTTTATTTTTTCCTGCTAACGAAAGCCTTCCAAAAGTAATGCTATTGGGGAATAATAAAGGGTGTTTTTTTAGAGGTATAGAACTTTAGGTTCAAATGAAACACCGTTAAATGATGTAAATTGCCATGAATTTCGCTGTATTCGAAAAATGATTCTTTGCCATTTTTATTTAAATGTGATTTCTAGTATATGGCCACTTCGGCTGGCTTGGAGAAAGTTTAATCGGGAAGTCCAACTTTCTATCACTTTTTGCAGCAATGGGGGCCGTATGTGAGTGATATGTGGCGAAAGTTCTCGTCCAAGGTGTCAATCGTCTGTGGCTTATCGGTGTAGACCTGAGACTTCACACAGCCCCACAAAAAATAGTCCAACGTAGTTAAATCGCATGATCTTGCAGGTCAATTCACGGGTTCATTAAGCGAAATTATTCGTTCACCGAAGTTTCTTCAATAAATCAATTGTGACACGCGCTGTGTGGCATGTTGCACCGCCCTGTTGTCTATTCGTGATGAAACGGCAAACCAAACTAAACACAAAACAAGTGGCAACTATCAAAATGGCCCACAGATCAGTGTTCCCGACTTAAAGTTATATACCTCTAAAAAAGAACACCCAATGCTTTCATATACTATCAAAGCATAACAGTTAATCTCATATTTAATTTAAAGTTACTTGAACAAAATAAAAAAGTTAACGCTATGCAGGGGACATTTTTTCGAGAATCGCCGTTTAGGGTACAAGCTTGCTTCTTTAGTTTCCGTTGAAAATTAAGCACGAAAAGAACTTTATGTTCCAACGTTTCTTTTTATGGGGAATCCGAAAAGCGTTTCTTCAAACATCTCGAAAGTTAATTTCTTCGGATACTGCGTTTTAGCTTCCAACGGTAGAATTGAGCCTTTTCCCAGTAAAATTTTGAAGAGACGAGCCAGATAAAAGTATATTTTTGCATTTTAGTATAATTTTAGTATATTTTAAATAGATTTTACTTTAGTACTTTAAGTGTTAATTACAATATTAATGATGTAATACAGGGTGAATTTGAGTGAATCTTCCATATGAAAGGGGGTGATAGAAGAGCACAAGTGGAGCATAGAACAACCCATTGTTGTATCCAATCCGTAACCGTAACCGAGTCAGGGTAGATGTAAGGAAAAAGTAAAAAAACAAAATTCTAAAAAATGACCGATTTCCGAAATTCCTGTAGGACTTACACACAAAATAAGTACATATTTAAAAAGAACAGACTAAATCCTACAAAAGGATACTTTTCCCATCAAAATAGTCTCATTTCACATCGAGCTACAAGATTTGAAGCGTTGGACTCACTCAGATTTGAAATGGTGCCAAAGTTTTCAATCGACATTTTCAAAAACAACCAAATGAGCAACAATCGGGCAAATCTACTAAAAACTGGCCCGTTTCACTAGCTTTCAGATGATACAACAGCAAATCACACTGGGCTTCAAGTTCAGCAGAAATTGAGGTTTTTGTTTGAAACAGTGTAAAAATCTGCATTAGTTGAAAAAGGAAAACCAGCGAAAAGTCGAACCTTTCCATTTTAAACTTTCTGGTCCACGAAAGCATTTTGCTTTCTTTGTTTAAGAAAATGATATTTTATACAAAATAACAGTTTTAACATTTTATTAAGTGAAAAAACACGAGATAACAATAAGTAGAAATAAAAGAAGCATTACTTTCCCGTGCTTTTCACAAAGGAAAATAAACAATAAAAAAGTTACACTAACATCAATGAGTGCATTTAATCTATCTTCAAAATTTTCAACAGATGCTGAAATTGGTCACCGCCACAACTGATACATGCGCTTGCCTTTTTGCTAACGAAAACAACCGTTGCCCTAAGTGAAATTTCAAGTTTCACTACTCTTCCATCAAGCCGGTTGCTCAATTCCTGCAAGCTGGCTATTTCTGCTTTGTTAACTTCTTGTTTTAAGAATCTCCAAACAAAGAAGTCCACTGGAGTCAAGTTTGGTGGTCTAGGTGGCCAAGGACTGAGGCCCGTTCGATCAACCCATTGGGGATACTGTTCAGTCCGAAAATCCCGAACGGCATTTGAAGAATATGTAGGGGTTCCATCGTGTTGGAAAATGATTTCCGCTTTCTCTGGAACAGGAAAGGGGCCAGGATCACAGTTCAGCTGATGTTGAGAAGTATGTGTTGGACCAAGTAGTGGAAAAGCCAAATGTGAGCTCGCGCACGATTGGCAGAGAAGGTGGGCTTTCACAAAGTAAAGTTATGAAAACATTGCACCAAAACAAGTGTCACCGTTACCATTTCACGCAAGTACAAGAATTGCGCAATTCAGACTAAGAAAAGCGGGTAACCTTTTAGTGATGGCTACTAGCCCGAGACACTGAAGAACACCATTTTCTAAGAAAGATACTGGGGACAGATGAGTCGTTGTTCACTAGAAGGAGCATCATAAATTTGCAAAACTGGTGTCAGTGTCAGCATGCTGAACATACTCCTTTTTCAACCCGAAGCTCATCGTTCCAAATTTGATTCAGCTTAAATGTTTGGTTTGGCGTAATTGGAGATCATTTGATTGGTTCGTATGAGTTTCGAAGTAGCCTAACAGGAAACACATATTTAGAGTTCATTGAACATCATTTGCCTCGCTTACTTGATGCCATTCATGTTCCAGAGAGAGCGGAAATTATTTTTCAACACCATGGAGCCCCTACACATTCTGCAAATGCCGTTCTGGATTTTCTGACTAAACAGTATCCCCAATGGGTTGGTCGTACGATCCTCATTCCTTGGCCCGACCTGACTCAAGTGAACTTCTTTGATTGGAAATTCTTAAAACAAGAAGTTTACAAAGTAGCAGTAGCCAGTTTACAGGAATTGAGCAACCGGCTTGATGGAACAGTAGAGAAATTAAGAAATGAAAATTCACTTTCAGAAACGGTTATTGCATCTGTTGTAAATTTTGAAAAATGATTAAATGTACTCATTTTTATTAGTGTAACTTTTTTATTATTGATTTTTCTTTGTGAAAAGCACGGGAAAATAATTCTCCTTTTATTTCTACTTATTGTTATTTTTTGTGTTTTTTTCATTTTATAAAATGTTAAAACTATTATTTTTATATAAAAATATCATTTTCTTAAAGAAAGCAACATGCTTACGAGAAACAGAAAATTTAAAACGGAAAAGTTCGACTCTTTGCTGTTTTTCCTTTTTCAAATACTACTGATTTTTACACTGTTTCAAACAAAAGCTTGAATGTCTGCTAACTTAAAGCCCAATATGGTTTGTTGTTGTATCATCTGAAAGTTAGTGAAATGGGTCAATTTTTAGTAGATTAACCCAATTGTAGCTCATACGGTTGTTCTTGAACATTTCGATTGAAAATGTTTTCACCATTTCAAATCTGTGTGTGCCCAATGTTTCAAAGCTTGTGGCTCGCTGTAAAATGCGACTATTTTAATGAAAAAAATGTCATTTTGTAGGATTTAGTCTGTTCTTTCTAAATATGTGCTCATTTTGTGTGTAAGTTTTACAGGAATTTCAGAAATCGGTCGTTTTCTCAGCGTTTTGTTTTTTACTCATTTTTCTTATATCTACCATAACTCGGTTACGGTTCAGGATTGGACATGGCAATGGGTGGTTTTACACTCCGCTTGAGCTCTCCTATCACTCCCTTTCGTATGGCAGATTCGATCAAACTCACCCTGTATAGTTCAATT
Organism: Uloborus diversus; assembly: GCF_026930045.1. Lineage (NCBI taxonomy): Eukaryota > Metazoa > Arthropoda > Arachnida > Araneae > Uloboridae > Uloborus > Uloborus diversus. The sequence goes on along the minus strand of NC_072732.1, from coordinate 155,178,594 downwards.
ATTTCTTATTATAGTTATAGTAAAATAAAAATAAAAGAAGCCAATCGAAAGGGAAAAAAATATAATACTGACTCTGACATATTTCTTCAATTTAAGTCTGATAAAAATATATTGCAGCGGTCAAACACCTCTGAAAAGCAAAATTGCAAGGTGTTTCAATTTCAAATGGAGGTGACCGAGTTTGTTATAACCCAGACTTGTACTTGTGGTGCACTAATCTGGAAATGAATAAGTTATTGTAGTTTCATTGAAACAAAACGTCTACAAGTTATTCCAATATTTTTAAAAATAAATAAATAACATGCAATATGTTGTGCATTTACGTTATAGTCACTTTTACCTGTAGTGGTAGGTTTTGTTCGGATAACAGCGGTTGTTATAAAGAACGTCGACTATATTAATAGTTTTTAAGAAAAAGAAAAAATATATATCCTTATATATTTCCCTCTATCCATGATGTAATTTTCGATATCGATAATTTTGAAATGCATAGTATTGACTTACTGTCCTTTGTTTTCACTTTAGAATTTAATTTTTTTTTCCATTTTAATGTAAAAATTAAATATTTTTCCTCACAGTGCTCAGACAGTAAAACTTCATGTGTTGATAATAACTTTAAAAAAAATCAAGAACTGATAACAAAATCCATGACCATTTTATTTCAGAATCAAAGACTATCCATTTTATTATCTATGTACTGTATGAGCTAAAATTACCCTGTTTTTTTGTACTTATTCAGTAATTCTCTCTGATTATTAAGAAATACTTACAACATATTTCATTAATAATTCACTGAACACACTTAAAATACAGTAATATTCTGAAATGTATTATTATCACGAATGAAATTCCAAAATTTACGTTTAATTTCGTTGTAAAGTTGTCGTTCCTTTGAATAAAACTTTCTAATTTCCACTTCATAGGCTTGATGGCGATTCTTTAATTTAGCACACACAAGTAAAGTATTAATGCAAAACATTTTTCTTACGCTTTGCAGCTGATCCAAAATGGAAATGAGATGCCTTGCAAGCTTCAGACGATGAAATAACGCGGTGTTTTAAATTTGTTGCCAAGTCTTTAAATTTGGCTACTTTTCTTGAGATTTCGGCAGATTTTAAGACCTCATATCTCGAAATCGAGGGGATTAGGGCACACAGTTCATGGTCAAAAATTGTCTAAATATGCTCTTTCGAATGTGACCATTTAAAACTTCTTTCATTATTACTTAAAATGTGTGGTTTCCTGGTTAGCATCCTCTATGTCACTTGCATCACTTGTCTGTTGTTACTTTCTTTATTCTTACATTTTTAAAACTGCTGTTTTTGTCGCGAGAATGCAGGTATCATAATCCTTCTTCCAAAAGCAACGAAATAGAATCGTTGGATGTCACGCGACGAGGGCGGAGCCAAGTGCCTTATCCTGGTAAGCGAAATATACACACATCTTTATACATGCTGGCCACACTATATTTCAGTAATTGTAACAGATGGCACGGAATAAACTTTACCCTACTGTGGATAGTCCTTTCGCTCCTATGCCCCTGTTCTGTATGGACTGCAGGACGAAGTCGCACTCCATGCCGGGACCTTCGCACGGAAAGAAGACCTGGTAGAAGGTCTCTTCTTTGGAGAGGATCCATACGGCGTCGTAGATGGCGAGCTTGTCGAGGCAATCCTTCAAATGCTGTTAGAATAAGAGTAATATGTATGAATAGGTATACAAGAATTGAAATAGTATTCAAATAAAATAATAGTTTAAAAAACTCAAAAAACACGCTTTCGTAGCAAAATGAACTAAAAATTGAAAAATAATCTTTGGATGATAGTAGTTGATCAATCACTTAATTTTAATTTTAATACAAAAAAGCGTGGGGTGCTGTCTATTTACATTTTTGCTTGGACAACAAATGGAAGAAATTCAAGACAACTGATAAGAAGACCCCCACGCTTTTTTGTATTACATTAAAATTAAGTGATTGATCAACTACTATCATCCAAAGATTATTTTTCACTTTTTAGTTCATTTTGCTACGAAAGCGTGTTTGTTGAGTTTTTTAAAGTATTATTTTATTTTTCTATTTTTTAGTCGTATGTTGGAGAATTATCAGGTAAAATTGCAATTACTTCTTTTCGTAAAAAATGAATCGACGAAATTATTTATAAAACGAGTGTGAGGTAATATCTTAAAGTTAAGACAAGGGCACCTTGATGGGAAGCTACTGTGAGTCATCGATGTATGTTTGCGGAAATCATATTTATATTACTTTGAAAATTTGAGATGCATTTGAATAAACGTTTTGTTCATTAGTAGTCTGATCAGCAATGAATTTCCAATTGAAGGTTCACCTAAATTTTGGCATGAAATTAGTTAAAAACAATTAGATTTCATGTTGTAATTACCTTGTAACATGGGAAAAATTTTGTCTGATCCAGAAAAATTAAAGGTTTTTGCAGATATTTTTAAATAATTTTTGCAAGCAATTTTTAATGTATTTTTTTTTTTAATTTTTCCTTTTTCACATTGTTGGATTTATGTGAAAATATTCATTAAAATTGGAGGAAACAAACAATTAAAAGAGTTAATTAATTAATTTGATTATAGAATATTGCATTGTCATCGGGTCTGAGGTCACGTGCCAAATTTCAAAAGAATCCGATAGCAGGAAGTGGGCGAAATTTGAGCTGCAAGATTCCGTTACAAGATACATACATACATACATACATACATGCATACATACATACATACAAGTTAAGCTATTAAAAGCGTGTTAAAAAATGAATTAAATCCTCTTATAAATAATAGCCGATAAACTAGTAGCCCGCGTGTTTCAACAATGAAATTCGAGCCACGGCATGATAATTTGATAATATGATTTGGTAATGTTTAACATGCAGAGAAAGGCTTTATTGTGACTGGGCTGAACTCAATCCGGTAACTAAACTGTTTTACTGGTGAGATTTTCATTTTAGAAAAAAGGACGAAACAAAAACAATTAACGCTTTAGGGCAATTCCACAGAAAAGGGGAAAAGGTGGCAGAATTTTAAAATAATCTTTTCCTCACAACTTTGGTATCAATGGAAAGGTGATGAATCTGAAGTGTATGGAAATAACAAAAAATATGCAACAAAAGCAAAATTAATTAGAGTTCTGAGGCTTCAAATCAGGTTGTTATGATCATGTTCTTACGAGTGACTTTTTTATATGACTTAGGAAAGGCTGTTTGATACTTGCACTGTCGCATTTTTCAAATATTCTCTCAAAAATATGCTTCTTAGAACTCTCTAGAAGAGTTATATACAAAAAAATTGTAGTTTAACTGAAAAACTTAATTTTTAGGGATTTTTTCTTATAAGGCATTTTTGTAATTCTACGTCCGACACCAAATTGGCTGTATATTATGTAAAACTGAGTGGAGATTTTTACAAAATATTTTGTCTGCAAATAAAGATTTTATATGTAATTAAAAATAATCATTTAAATTAAATTTCAAAAAACTAGTTATGCTTAAATAAATGGTCAGAAAAATTTCTACGTCCGACACCAATATTTTCCTAACTGAAACTAGGTTTATAAGTATACGAAAATTCCTGGTAAAATTAAATAATTCACACATGCTATTCATGCCTAATTATGTATTTATATTTATATTTTACATAACATAAATTTAAAGAGCATATACACAATATTTTGACTGGGGAAAATATCTGAAGATAAGAAATGAGTCTCATATGTTTATCAATAGCGATTAAAGTAGTTATGTATAAAATTATGAATATTTCAGAAGCATTAGGGTTCTCAGTTCAAAAATAATACTCGTCCCTTCCCCAGTTTTCACTTAAAAACTCTCAGGTATTTTTGGTGAACTCGCAACAGCCCTGTTTGTGCCTAGAAATGCTCAGTTTCGTTTTCAACGATTTGTAACCAACATCCAAATTTCTTATTATTTGTTAATAAGTTAGATTTTTCTTCATTAAAATTCTACATATCAATCTTCATTTCTTTTCACCCTAGAGATTGAGTTTTTTGTTGTTCACATAGAGATTGTAAAAAAAAAAAACTTGACAAAATGCGTCTATACTCTCTTGTTCTCGTTATAGTATTTTCCTTATTTTATGAGTGAAGACTTAAAATTAAAATACAAATTTCCTGGAATGGTATACAGATATTGATACATTAGGGGTGTCCATCTCCCCAAAAGCAATGAGATCCCCCTGCCCCCCCCCCCCCCAAATCCCTCAAGAACACCCAGACGAATAATATTTTGTCAGAAAAACAAAGAAATGTCTTGAAAAACATTCCTTGTAAACAAGTTCTATGACATAACTTGGGCCATGAACCCCCCCCCCCCCCCCCCTCCCTACATTCTTTTTGCATAAAATTTTAATTTCAAATGATTTCAATTTTCACAAAATTATTTGGTTTTTCACAAAAAATGGAGCCCTGGGAAAAATTCTGCACAGACTCCTGTTACGCATATTTTCCCCTTTTTTATGCTTTAAAATACCACAATATATAATTCCATAAACAAATTAAGAGTTAAACAGCTTTTTAAGATGTTTATTTCATGTCGGATGTTGTCTGCTTTGCACATTCTACGTCCGACACCAAGGGAAAAAAAATTTTGTGCTATTTATCCGTGAATTAATTTGGTGAAAAACGAAAAATTATTTATATTTCAGCTTTACTTTTCAACATTCAAGTAGTCAAAAAATCTGAAAACAGTTCATTGAGCTGAAACTTGGGTTTTTTCAACGTAAGTCAATTTTCAGTTCCCCTTTCATCTACGTCCGACACCATGAGGTTTTTTATTTTTAATATTTATAGTTTGAATTTTTTTCAGAAATTCTATAAGTTTTTATATTGTTCCTACATATATAAGTATTGAGAAAAAAATTGGCTCAGTTCATCCATTTTAACTCTGAAAAATATGAACCTTTATTGGTAAATTTCATGCAAATTCTACGTCCGACACCGTGGAATTGCCCTTTAGGGTTCATCCACTGTTGTTAGGGTTAAAATTTCTACCATCAAAATATCATCAAACAGGCAATGGCTTCATTCAAATGTAGAAGCAATTTTCACCCGTCATACCTTAACGGCAGGGCCCAATTTCACATTAGGCAGAGTAGGCAGCTGCCTAGGGCGTCAAAATTTTCAGGGGCGACAGATTTTGCTTTAACCACACATTTTTTCAAATTAATTTGTTATTCTTGATACTAAAATATTAGAACTCTTTCCTTTTCCACAGAAACAATTTTTCCTTGTCATTTAATAATGATTACTTTCACATAACGTATGAAAATCAAACGTTTTTCAATTATGGTAATAGATAGTAAAACAGTAAGTGAAGACGAAAAGTGGGTGTCGATTTCAGAAAGTGTTGTTGCGTTTGGCCAAAAGTTGCAAGTTGACTTTGAAAAGTTGTAGTTTCACTTAGATTTTTAGTGCTATACTAATGTTTATTCAGTACTGGTTTCTTGAGCGATTGACGCTTATATTGTTTTTACATTATTAAAATTTAAAAATTGTTTTCTGTTAATATTAAGTCCCGGAAAGAAATGAAAATGAGTGACGAGCGAAAAAGGCTGAATGACTTTAAGTAAAGGAAGCATGCTAAATTAAAATCCGAAGAACGAAAAAGAATCTTCAGAAATTTTTTAAACGTGATATATATATATATATATATATATATATATATATATATATATATATATATATATATATATATATATATATATATATATATATATACTAGCAAAAATACCCGGCGTTGCCTGGGTCAGTAATAATTATTAGAAAAAATCGTTACTTGCTTTTGTTTTCTGTTTTAAGTGAAAGAATTTAAAACACATCTTTTTGACGTGATTAAAAATCGAGTTTCTTCCTTACCCATAAAACTAAAATAGCAATAAGTATAAAGAACAAAGTAGTATTGATTTAGAAACGAAAGCACTATATTTAAGCATATACAAATTTAAAAAACATGAAATTAATCTTCTCATGTTTAAAAAGATTAATCTGTTGATACTTTTTTTTTAACATGGAGTCTAAAACCTTCTCTGTATGGCTAATGAAGTACGAATTGATTAAAAAAAAGTAGCTGCGCTCGTAATCCCCTTATACTTGCTTTAGTTGTTTCGGGAAATTTCAATCATTGTGGCTCTTGGTGCGATTTTACCGAATTTGCGAAAGTCGTTTCGGGGTACCTTCGATGATGCTCCCCCATTCTTTCCTAACTTTGTAAAACGATATGATATTAATTTTCGTTACAGAGATATCGTCGCCAGATGCTGAGATATTTTTGGTCACCATAAAATGGCGCTAAACAGTTTCATCCGAAATGTTACCAAAATAAGTAATAAAATTTGGTGATTGTTTGAAATTGTGCAAAAAGGAAAATTAATGGAAGTTTTTGTGCTGTTAATGGATTTGCCTAATTTAGTTGCTGGATTATTTAACACAGTAAAAAAAGTCTTTTGAAAATTCTTTGATTGGCGATATTTTGTTTACATGGTGAAAGCTGTGAAACATTATGACGTAGTCTTCGGCTTCAAAAACAGCAACGTTGAAAAAACTGCCAAATGCATCAGCTACGGAAATCTTTCAGCAAAAATTTTGGCGATCTGCTGGTTGTTTGGATAATGAGTAAGTGTTCAATCAGCATAAATAATAATAAAAACCATTAATTACATTGAAGTTCCGTTTAAATGGAAAATCATCAGCCAAATCATGTATTATTTGCCAATTTTGTGCAAAAATCTTACTTCAAGATTTGACTTGAGAAAAGCCTTGAACAATCACGAAAAGCAAAGAAAGTCAACAATACAACAATTGTCGCTATCGACAGGGAGTTGAGATGATACATTAAATACTGTATTGAGTTGAGGAAAGCCTTCGAACATGGATCTAAAAAGCTCGTAACTCGTTTTTTATTCTACTTAGAAATTTCGAACAGGTGCCACCTTCAGCAGAAAAATCAGAGCTTTCGATGGACATATAATGTAAATATGTGCAAGTATTTTTTCATCCCAATATTAGAGAATTTATACAAAAATTGTTTTATTGCCCCCTAAGGGGGTTTTGCCCCCCATAACGGGACGAAAACTACCCTATGTGTTATTCTGATGCATAAGCTATATTATTGTAAAGTTTCATCAAAATCCGTTCAGTAGTTTTTGCTTGAAAGAGTAACAAACATCCATACATCCATACAGACAAACTTTCGCATATATAATATTAGTAAGATATATATATATATATATATTTAATCAGCGGTTTTCAAAAGTTGAAATTTTGGATTCGTTGCAGTGTAATCCAGTTACAATTTACTAATGCAATATCATCAAATAGTGAGGAGTAGCAAGAACAGAAATGAGTGAACGTAATATCTGAGGAATTTATTCAAATCGTCGTTTTTCTGATGAAAAAAAAAAAAAAAAACAGGATAAAGGTGCTGCTTTAAATAACGATGACAACTGATATAATTGTTAACGCACAAGACATTAAAATTCAGAGCTCATCAAAGTTTCAGCTATATATATATTCCATAACGAAGCTAGATTTTTGATTTCAAAACATAGTTTTGATCAAAAGAGCACTAAATACGTAACATAAAAAAATAACAGAATTAATTCAAAATCTAAACGCTTTTTATTTTTATTAAAATCAAAATGTCTTTTTGAGCAAACGATGGCAAATCATGAAACAATAAAGAAGTTAGTTAATTTATTCTGAAAATAAAGATGCTGTCTTGCGTGAAAAATACTAATATGCTTAGCATTCGAGACAAATATCGGTTTTGTTTATTCCTTAATTTTTTTATCGTTATATTTTCCCTTATAAGTCTAACTAATGTCTATATCATTTTTCTGTAATTCATCTGCGTTGCCATTATAAGGAAATAACCTAAAGCTTCAAAGAATGTAAGAGAACATGTTTTATGAATCTATAGAGTCATGAAAAAATAATAACCATACTCTATTAACTGATAAACGTAAATAAATATACATTTTGTAAATATTATTTTTAATTGATCTTATGTGAATCGTTTAATAACCTGCCCAAGAACAGTACTTGAGCTGTGGACCCCGATATACAAAATTAATAATACAAACAAAGGAAAATCGAACTAAAATTTTCGGAAGGAGGAAATTTCTAATATTACCGAATGATAAAACACGAGCTTACACTCATATCATACATACTTACATCTCTACATAGTATAAAATGAAGTCCCCAAAAAGCGTCTGTGTGTTTGAACACGCAAAACTCGAGAACTACCCGGCCGATTGCGATGAAATTTTCACAGTTTGTTCTTTTAAGTCCTGAGAAGGTTTGCAGGCCAGTTCGAATAAAATTCGACGAGTAGTTCTTTTTGTAATTCCAATTTACGTCCAATTTTGACATAAGTTCTCAAATATGGGGGTGAAAAATTACTTGCACATATCACTATTACATATGATTTGAAAGGGTAGAATTTTTCGCGTTCTTCGCAATTTGTTTCAATGCTCTAACTTTATTACTGCCGGAGTTATTTGCATTTTTAGCTCGAATTTTTTCAGGCTTAGCTGAAATTTAGGCACTTCTTTCTTTATTAAACAAATCAATAAAAAGTGAAGGAATTGTCCCACAGCTTTCTTTTTGACGCCATTGGAAAAAGCGACCTTTTTCACTCCAGATCTAACTCGACCTATGGTCGAAAAAATAAGCTTTTATCTCGAAAGGAAAAAAAGTTACAAGCCTTTTTAAATCAAGTGTAAGAAATCTCGATTCCATTCAAATTGTGAACCATTTTCTTTCGCATTTTAATTCCTTAAACTTACTTTATTTTGTGTTTCCATGGTTACGCATTTTAAATCCATCTTTCTGGATTTAATTTCTTAATAAAGTATTTTAAGATCTGTCGTTATTGTTTGGAAGGGAAATCATGATGTTTTTTTTATTTATTTTTTACGCCTGATTGTTGAATATACGTCACTTGACGCACTTTTTATTTTCAAGGTGGACCGGGCAAAGCCGGGCAACGCAGCTAGTAATATCTAATGAGAAGGAACGTTAAGCATCATTAAAAAGAATTTTAAACTTTTAAAGAAATAAGAATCTCTATGTTGACCCATTATCTTCAAATTTTCTGAGTCGTCAGCAAAATTTGCCGAATTAAGATGTTTTTGGAGATCACTATAACCTCGCATGTGAAACGTCTTTATTTCTTCATTAACTTGACAGTTTAAATTTCGGGAACAATTTTTTTTTGCTTATTTTCGAGTCAAGGAAATTTTGCTTCCTTTAGGCGGGAGGGACCGGCAGATTTTAAATCTGCCTAGGGGCGGCATGGAGCTAAATTCGGTCCTGCTCAACGGCGACTTTCTAGTTAATAAATTAAAATCTGGGGTGGACGAAGCATTACTTCCATATATGCTTATTGAATAATCGATGTATTTTAATGATTCAAAGGATTGAGTGCATATCCTCATGTACGCGGGTAAGATGCAAAACGTCTTAAATTAATTGGTTGTTTGACATTTTCCCACACCTACAAAATTATGGTAAAAAGAGCTGATGTGTGCATCACATGACTTCCTTTTAATCCAATTTTTATGTCATTTTCCCATTATTGGCAACTTTAATATTATTCAATAGTTTACTCTCTAAATATCACCAACAGTGGCCAAATTGAAACAGATTTTAAAAAAAAAACGCCAAATTTGTCACCAAGTTGACGACAAAACTTGGCGACTAAAAGACTGGCCATATATCGCAGGGTGTCCGCCAAATTATAACACCACATGAGTTTACATCAAAATTAACAATGATTTCCCCCCAAAAGGGGGAAAAAACCCCATTAGAAACACCCGAATGCAACCAAAAGGGGAGGTGCACAACTAGACCCCACTAGGAGTCTACGTACCAAATTTCAACTTTCTAGGACTTACCGTTCTTGAGTTATGCGACATACATCCGCACATACATATATACGTCACGAGAAAATTCGTTGTAATTTACTCGGGACTTGTCATTATGGATATTTCGCATGTCTATACGTTCTTAGGCACTTATCACGTGTGGTCGAGTCGGAAAAAAAGAAAGAAAACTAAGTATTCATTCGGGGGTGAGTAAAATGGAAATTAAGGTCGATTTTTGACTAAAAATTTAACTCGAATACAATACTTCCTTTTTTTTTTTTGTAAAAGGAAGTAAAAAAGACAACATTTTTAAAAAAATGTGTCAATATTGTACGATATTAGGTAATTTTCTTGCTAGTAGATGAACAGTGAGGAAAATTATTTCTTTGACGGATTTTTCTTTCTAGCTTGTTTTAGTCAAATGAAAATAGCGTTTTTTCAAAAAGAAAGAGAAGTACATGCATGTTGATCCAGGAGCGGCATTTCAGCATTTCGTTTGGGGGGTCGAGTTTCTCGAGCATGAATTTAGTAGTACAGAATAAAATACATATTGGTTAACAGGAAAAGATAATAAAATAGTTTCAATGCTAGGAATAATAAGGCAATATTGAAGTTGAGGCACAAAAGTCATCTTTCAAATGACTGATCTGATTGAAACAGTTAAAAAACAATGGAAGCATAAAGGTTCTGTTTAAAAAATTTCCTTCAGATTCCTCTCTTTAAAATAACCAAGAAAACTTTTCAAATTGGTCTAGTATTATTTTGCGTCATTAAACAGTGTAGGCGCAATTCACAAAACAATTCCTCTTCCCTCATGCTATAAATTTAACTTATAAGTGTAATGTTTTCTTTTTCCTTTTCTATTACCGACCTACATAATATTGAACTTAAGACCAATGATAAATACATCTCATCAAATCCTGTCACAATTTCTTGCGAAACTGAATTGATCATTTTATTCAAAATATTAATTTAATATTTTGACTGGAACTTCATGTGGTTTTGTAACCTCTTATACATTGCATAAAGTAAAAACTGTAATGGAAAGTTCTGTCACAAAGTACCACACTTGGTTCAAGCATGCTTTAGTGAGAAAATTACCAAGAGTTTTAATTGTCAATCCAAGAATTCAAATTAGCGGGTTGAAAATTTTGTGATAGAGTGTAGCATTGTTAAAAAAAAAACGCTCCACGGTATAAAGTAAACAAAAATTCAAGCAAGGTCATACGTATTACAATGACATCAGATTTTCTATCGTTGAAAGGTCGCTTTCCAGTAATTCTTCCAGGGGGCTTTTATAGATTTAACTCTTGTATGCCATCGTGTGTCACTCAAAGATCGTCAATTAAAGAGCCTCAAGATATATTTTTTGATATGCAAGTATTTTTTGATGTGGGATGTTTTTCAAAAAGACCATATCTTTGCAAAGAGTTTCTAAGAAAGCACATAATACATCGAGTTGCTAAAATGTGTATCTAGTGCAAGGAATCAATGAACACCTACTAGCTAAACATTAAGTTATAATATGAGCATAAAAATTTATGTGAAATGACATGGAGTTTACGCGTAAAAATTGCGCAGTCTCAACACTGTACGGGCATCTCATACAAGATGCACCATCATAATATATTGTACACAATTTTGAAATATTTAACCAATATGAAGATATTACTTCTTTAATTAAGACAAACAATATTCTCCATAAGTTTTTTCTGTTCTAAAAATGCAGGCAATCGATTTTCTAAATTATCTAAATTGAATTTAACTTTTATTATTATTATTCTTATTGAAAATTTTGGGGGAGCAACAGTCTCCTCTTGCCGCCCCCCCCCCTATTTGCCACCCCTGTGTGGATTGGGAAGTGTCCCTATTTTTAATTATTTTTATAGCAGAAAGTTATTAAATAAGCTGCTGAATTCCTTAAATACTGTTTTTTTTCATGTGGGATTATCGGTTTCTACGCAACTCATCCTTTTTCGTATTTGGACTATAATTTTAGTGTCACTCATCCAGGAGACACAACTCTTCTCGAAAATTAAAATTGAGACAATTTTTTTAAAATGCATTTTTGAAGTGAAACTTTTCTGTGCGAGGGCTTTGAAATACTGATTGCCAAACGTTTTGTGTGACGGAAGTGACGTTTGTTGTGTTTTAATTGTTGCCAAAAACAATGAAAAATAATAGTAATTATACAGTTAAAATGCTTCCACTTTTTAAATGTTGCCAGAACAATGAAAAATACTAGTAATTATAAAGTAAATTTGTTAATAAACTTAATATTTATAATTACTATTATTTTCTACTGTTTTTGGCATTAATTAAAAAGCGGATTTCGAGTATTGTTTTGTTTCCTCGTTGTTTATAATCCATTTTCTTCAAAACATATAAAATTGCTTTTAGAATAGTCTCAAGTCAGGTGCAAAAAGAACAAGAGCGAGGCGTGCGAGAAAACGTGCTGGTGAAGTGACAGTTCAGAGAGTAAAAAACCGAAAAGATGAAAGTTGCAATTCTATCGTGTGTCTCAACAACTCACAAATCTTTTTTTTTTTTAATCTATATACTTCTCAATGTTTTTAGAACCAATTATTACAAATAAAAAAGAAAAATTTGCAAAATTTATTATTCAAAGTTGGCCTTGGGTCTGAGAGGGTTATGTCCCATCGTCCTTCAAGGGTTAACAAACTTTTTTTTTTTTTTTTTTGAAATACAATGGAACTAGGTTAATTCGAAGCACCAAAAAACCATGAATTTATTCGTTTTAGCCGTTATTCGTAACAACCGTGAATGAGTGCTTCTGTGGAAAAAAAAAGAAGAAATGCTGATCTATATTTTAAAAATATTGCTACAGAAATTGTACATTCCTTAGCACATTTAGTAATAAATCACTCATTTCTCATTAATGAATGTTTTTCGAAAATATTGAAAAAAGATGACAATCGACAATCGCGGAATAGGTTGTAATCTACAATGGAAGACGAACAATTTTATCTTCGAATAAATTGAAATATCCGCGGTAAACAAATGTATTTTGTAAGCAAAATATTTTATATTTTCTTCTCGATACACAATGAGACTTCTACTACCTAACAAAATGATGAATCATTTCTAAAAAGGATATTACAGTATTCAACCACGAACATTTTCAGTAAAGAGGTCAGAAATTTTTGTTCGTCTTCGCCGAGACTGTCAATTCAATGTACGTATTATGCGTGAAAATTTTCATGTAATTAGTTAGTGATCTAAACTTAACGAGCAAAACGTTCGTTTTAGCCGTGGTTTCGCATTAAACGTGATCATATTAAAAGAGATCAACTGCAGTTACTACAAAACGTGGAGGAGGAAAGCAGTGAAATGAAAATAATGGCGATTTTTAATGCTAGAAACAGAGTTGGGATTGAAACTCACCCATTCGAGAGATTTTTCACCGTCGTCGAATTCTTTCTTTTCTTTCCTTTCTGATTTAGGTGTAGGTGGAGTGATCTTTGGCTTGCTGGGGTCATTCCCATTTTCTTTGTTTTTTGCATTGTTTTCTTCGTTGTGAATGTCCACTTGTATGAGGCCATTTGGGCGATTGTTTTCTACAAATGCAAAGAATAAATACTGTAACTAGGTAGTAATGTGAACAAAACTCAGAGTGGTTGTTTCAGTTAGAAATAAATTTTAATATGCTATTTTCTCATTGTTATATGGATGCTTCACTTGCCAAATCGGTTAACTCCACAAAACAAAAAGTCGAGAAAAGTGATGAAGAAGATAGTGTTATCTATAGGAGTGAATGTGCCTTCGTGTTACATTTTCTGCCATCGCATATCAGAAATGTACTGAACCAAAAGTTTAATATAAGTTCACATTCTAAGCATTGATTGAGCAGTATTAAAGCAGAAATGAGGATTTTTTTAAAAAGTGGAGTTAATCGAGTTGACAACTGATGCGTCCAGGAAGTAAATTGAATAAATGATACTGAACTTTTCTTTTTACTCTTTAAATTTCAAGAGAATATGACAGCACAAACCCAACTTTTCTAAGTCCTAGAAAAGCTTAAAAGAAAAAAAATCATATGGAGGAAATCGGTTTGCAGCGAGATGCAATCTTTTAAGATGTCGATACTTGAGGCAAACCCAACCTGGCAGCGTTATAAGGCTGTGATTATGATCTGCGTAGCCTTCCCAATGCTGCCAGGTTAGGTTTGCTACAACTATAGTAACAAAAATACCGTCATGCCCGGTGCAGAAATTTTTTTAACATTCTGTGACGTCGATGACCCCCCCCCCCCCCCCAAAAAAAAAAATAGTCTGCAAGGAAAACAATCTCCAGATTAATCGTAAAATCGAAATCGGTACGAGATGTACTTAAAAATAAAATGATAATGCAAGTACATATTACTTGCGGATCATATCCCAGAAAATATGGTACAAATATTCATCAGCTGAAATTTAAAATGTTTTTTCTTTAAAAAATATTAGATTTTTTTTTTCTCCCCCAATAAAGAAATAGTCTGCAAACTGTATCAAGAATCTGAGACGCCCTTGGCAGCGTCGCGTTGTTTCTGCTACCATGTTTCCGCTTCATGACGTCCCGTCATGAAGAACGAGCAATTCTTGTTGAATTGAAACTTCATTTTGTGTACTCGAAATATATGCAAAAATGCGCATGGTATGTACTTCAATTTTTGCATATATTTTTAACAGTTTAAGGTCTTTAAAAAATGTTGGCATTTTTTCGCTTTCCTGTATCTGCGACAAAACAAATCGAGTTAATCGTAAATGAAAATCAATAGAAATAATTTCAAAATGTCAAAAGTAATTATCTGCAGAGTGTTGAAAAGAAAAGGTGAGAAATAGTATACGGAACGTAGCAAAAATAAATAAATGGATTTATTAATTAACTAGCGGTACCCACACGGCTTTACCCGTAGTAGAAAATTAAAAGATCATTTGGTTCGCATGTATGTTTACAAATAAATAATGGATGATGAATTTCTCGCCAATTTGCTATGTTCTCGCCAATTGGTTATGCTTGCCCATTTTACGGTTCCACATTATGATAACTTAGTAATTTGCTCGTCTACGTTATGATAATTTTCTCGGTAAAATGTTCTTAAAATTGGAATAGAAAAAGAGCAAAATCGAATTTTCGAAAAATCGCTTCGAGGTGCACACTAATGTTAGAAACTAATTCTGTGCCAAATTTCATGAAAAATCGGCCGAGCGATTTCGGCACTATGCGCTTCACAGAGAGATATTCCGACAGTGATCGGAAAAGATATCCGGACAAACTTTGAGCTTCATTATTCGTAAAGATAAAGATTAAGATTAAATTTTAAAAAAAGCGCATGTAACAACGCATGATTTGTGTGCCAATTTTAAAATAAAGTCCTGGTTAAGTTTTTCTTCGGTAAAAATTTCTTCCGGCGTTTTTTTTTGTTTTTTTTTTGTTTTTTTTTTTTTTTTGCCTTTTCGCTGTTTTGTCAGTAGCATTTTTTTTTTTTTTTTTTTGGTCACTTCTTCTTTAACCCTTAACCTCTCCTTTCTTATATTTCTTATAAAATCATTTCTTTTTAACCATTCTTTCTTTCTAATAGGATTCTTTGTTAGGGTCATTCCACCGTCACATACGGGACAAAAATACGCTTACATTTCATTAACATTTCGCCATATCTCTTAATATTTTAACAAAACAGGGATAAGCATTTTTTTTAATCTTTACATTTGATACAAAGATCTCCTGACAGAATTATATTGTTATTAAATAATTTTGTTATTTAAAATAAAATTTTTAAATAACTGTATTTTGATGTAGGTTAAAAATTAATTTTATTACTATCAAATGATTAAGTTCTTGTTATTAACATTTTAAGTATTAATTGAGACCTCCGAATATTCAATGCAGCATTAATTTAGTTAGTATTAAGCTTATTTGTATTTTAAATAAATTGTAAAAATAGTCAAGTAAATACGGGGCAAAGTAGAAGGGGCAAAGTGAAATAGGTTGCTTCATTTACTTACTCAATCATTTAATATAAATCACTTACGTTTTCATTTATCGGTTAATTCATTTACATTCTTTCATTTAGTAATTCACTTGTATTTATTCATTCATTCACTTATTTTCTTATTCATTCGTTCGTTTACTCGCTCATTTATTTTTGTTCACATATTAATTGATTTATTCATTTAATTATTCGTTTATTGTTTCATTATATTTTCCTTTATTAATTCAACTTTTTACTTACTGATTCTTTTGATCATAAATATGTTTTGGGATCGAAGAAAAAATATTTTATTAGAAAAATATTTTATTTTTCACTTTCCCCCATGAAAAAAAAAAGTATAAATTTTCCACTTCTTTTTGAAGACTGAAAATTTACTATTTAAAAAAAATTGTAATTTTCAAAACAATTTTCCGATTTGTTTATTTTTTAAAAAAAAACAGGGCTCTAGAAATGGAGTCGGAGTCGGACTGATTTTGGGGTAAAGGAGTCAGAGTCGGAGTCGTTCGAAAGCATGCCGACTCCGGGTTCCTTTATTTCTTTAATTTTCACTGACTCTCCTTGCAATCTTTAAAAAGCTGACTACCAGTATAAAGGCCTACTAATAAGAAAATAACGGTCATTGTGGCAACCAGCTGACTTGATTGTTTATCGAACTTTCTGTAACAGCTACCTACGCCATTGTTGCTTATTTTTTAACTTTATTTAACTGGTCGCAACTGTCAGCAAACAGTTTTGTGTTTAACATTTTCTAAAGAATCACTTTCATACAAAAATATTAATATTTTTTTTACCTCGATCTCAGTTATAAAAGAGTAAAAAGAATGTATCGTTTGAACAAGTCGTGAAACTTCTGACGGTGCTTGGTAAATTCAAATAAGTGTTCTCATGAAAGCGCAAATCTAAAACATCCGATAAAATATAAATGTTTTTTTTTTTTAAATCTAAAGACTTTATCTAAGAAAGCTTGGTTATCACTAAAAAGTACAAAATAAAATCAGTATATGATTTATTGGTTACAACTCTCAATGATTGTAGTTAGTCCTAAAATCTTCATATTAAAGTTAATTTTAAAACTGCCAATAAAATTAAAATTAAAATTGAGCCAAGAAATATAGGTATAGTAAAAGCTATTCGTACAAAGCTGTATACCGCTGCATTTTGTGTAAAATTTGCTCCAGATATACATGTACCCGACCTCTCCCTGCAATATAGTGCAATGTTTTCGTTGAAATTTTTAAGATGAAATTTAAGATTTATTATTGAGGACATTTTTCTGAATTAAAGTATTTCAATTTTTATAGACTCTGAAATTAAGTTGAAATGTCACCTAAGAGATATGTATCACTCGGGAGGGGGAGGAGGACCGCCCCCTCTCAAGAAAAGATTTTGACTTAGCAAAACAAATTTTTTTTTTCTCTCTCTCAAATTACTGTTTTGAAAAATTGAAAGCGCAGGGTTTGATCAACATCTATTTGTTGAACATTAAAGGGGAGCAAATTAATCCTCTTCAATTTTTTTAAAGGAATTTTTAAGTAATCTAACTTCTGAAATCGTAACTTTTGGATAATTTGATTTTCAAATTGAATTTCTTACATTGTATGCATCTCAGGTTTACAATAAAATACAACGAGAAAATTTCATAAAAAGACATTAATATTTCAATCTCTGTTTAGAGGATTTCCCCCTTCTCATGAGGGGTGGGATTTGAAAAATAAATAAATAAATAGCCGGAGTCGGACGGTTCGAAATCCAGGAGTCGGAGTAGGAGCCGGCCACTTTTCTTCCGACTCCGCAGCCTTGGAAAAAACGCAGTGATCTTAACCATTTCATTTTGCCCCAAATTTCCCTACTTTAAATATTATTTTGCTTAATATAAAATAATGATAGTGCATCCTGATTGACATTTTGGTTTTCCTTAAACAACGTAGTGATTGTACCTTGGGACAGCAAGCATTTAGTACCTTAGGACACGTTCCAAGGTACTAAATATGCATGGTTCTTAATAATTACGATATGTTTATGAACATGGAACAATGTTCCAGTGTTATGTAGTCTTTTAAACACGTTTCATGTTAGATAATAATTCATAATTCATTATTCATAATTCATAATTAA
This sequence comes from Uloborus diversus, assembly GCF_026930045.1. Taxonomy (NCBI): domain Eukaryota; kingdom Metazoa; phylum Arthropoda; class Arachnida; order Araneae; family Uloboridae; genus Uloborus; species Uloborus diversus. Next base: position 155,160,584 of record NC_072732.1, on the reverse strand, counting down.
TTATTCATGATTTAATTTCACCACCATGGATTTTTTTTTTTTTTGTTTGTTTGTTTGTTTGTTTGTTTTCTGGTGCAAAATTGATTCAAGGACAGTAAAACCTGTCTACAACGATACTGTTGGGACCTAAAAAAAATATCGTAATCGGCAGGTTGTTGTTATAGACAGTTTGATTATTCATGCTGACATTTTGCTGGGGCCAAAAAAATAAAAAAATATTGTTATAGACAGGTTATCGTTATACACAGGTTTCACTGTATATAGCTATTTCCTGAATCATGAAGACTTTCCCATAGTACAACAGGGTGTGTCCCAAGGTACAATAGGATGTTGTACGTTGGGACAGCTTGGAACTTTTACTTTAAATGGTTAGCAATATTTCATTTTCAAGTGGTCTGAATTTTAAAAAATAAATTGCTTAGAAGTATGTTAATGTATTTTAATGTGACTTTTAAATTTTAAATTTGATTCAAATAATTGATGTAAAGAAATAAAACATGAAAACTGTCCCAAGGTACAACGCTCTCTCCTACTTCGAGAAATTCTCTAGGAAACTGAAATTCCACGAACTTTTCTAGTAACTATGCAGATTTTAAAAAAAAAAGTAAAATGGGCAGCGTTACTTAAAAAGAAGCTGTACAATTTGTTACTAGAAAACTTTTTCTAAGTTCAGTTTCCTAGAAATTTTCTAGTAGTACTGCAGTTTTTTTTTTAACAGTGTAGTCTGTTTGAAAATTTGTTTTTATACATATTTTCCATCTTTTTTTTTTTTTTTTTTGCAATTAAGGCACTAAGGAGCAAAGGGAAAAAATACAAAGTGCTAAAATTAAAATCCGAAGATAATCAACACAAACGGTAAGAGAACGTCTCCTCTGTTTTGGGCCGAGATATGATACTAGTAACTCTGGTGGTTGCTGCTATACAGCATGATCTAGAAAAAAATTTCAATGAAAGTCCGCCTAGCATCTGAACTCAAAATGCGTTTTACTCGAACATTTAAAAGTCCACTGACATCCCGTTGCCTCTCACTGCATCAGTAATTATAGCTATTTTGAGCTCCCTTTTTTACTTAATTTTACAAAAAAGGAAGTACTGTATTCGCGAAAAAATTTTCACTCAAAAATCGACCTTAATTTCAATTTTGCTCACCCCCGAATGAATGTTGAGCTTTTTTTTCGACTCGACCACACGCGGAAAAGTGCCTAAGAACGTATATAGACACGCGAAATATCCATTTTGACGATTCCAGCGTTAGTTACAACGAGTTTTCTCGTAACGTCTGTATGTACGCATGTGCCTATGTATGTCGCATAACTTAAGAACGGTATGTCCTAGAAAAATTACTTTGGTACGTAGACTCCTAGTGGGGCCTAGTTGTGCACCTCCCCTTTTGGTTGCATTCGGGTGTTTCTAAGGGAGTCTTTTGCCCCTTTTTGGGGGGAAATCATTGTTAATTTCGATGTAAACTCAAGTGGTGTTACAATTTGGCGGACCCTTGGCGATATATCGCCAGTCTTTTGGTCGCCAAGTTTTGTCGCCAACTTAGCGACAAATTAGTATTATTTATTTTACTACATTATTATTATTTTTTAATCTGGTTTCAATATGGCCACTGTTGATGATATTTAGAGAGTAAACTTTTGAATCACATTAAAATTACCAATAATGGGAAAATGACATTAAATTGGAGTAAAAGGAAGTCATGTGAGGCACACATCAGCTCGTTTTCTTTAATTGCATTAATTTTACAAGTCGCCTTCTAACGCAATACTTCACACACAAGCTTTGACTTTTCTCACTTCATTCATTTAAATAGAATGATTTTCTTCTACATTCTTGCGAAATAATTTAGGAAATATAAGTCAAGAGCAAAACAACTCAAAGTATGTTTTGAAAATGTGTTGTTCTCACGGAGCAAAAACTTTTTAAATTATAAAATTTGTAGGAAAATTGCATAAAAATCATTATTTTACAAGTAGAAAGGCAATTAAGGTGTCTGAATAGCTCTAAGGAAGCACTCTAACAATGCAACGAAACAACAGCTCGTTTGGGTGGTAAAAGAAATTTACTGTCTCATAAACCACGCAAGTTAAGGTCATGAAGGGCGTTGAATCTCAATGGAAGGCGGTAATTGTAGTGTAAATTGGTGCTTTCACCTTTCCGTTTAGTCCATTTATAAACCTGTCGAGTTTAAAAACCAAAAAGATTTCGGATCTTCAAGAACTTTTAATCGTCTTATTTTATACTGGTGTTTAAGGTTTTTGGTTTGAGAAGTGTTCCTCGTAAGCGAAAAACATATGCAAATACAAAACTAAATTCAACAAAGAAAGAAATAAAACAGCCCTATGCATCCACCTCCTCGTATTAATTTGAATATCTTAAATTCAAATAATGTTATTCGCTATTCATGAATCGCAATAGGACCCTACTCGTTACGTTTCTTGTTCCTACAAATGGCTCCTATCCAATCATTATTGAGAAAAACATAATTTGAATTCGAGAAGTCAAAATTCAAATTAATGCCAGTGTTGTTACACATTGTGTGCTAGATGCTGTTTTTGTCTAAAAAAGAATGTGTAAGCCCTAGAGGATCGGGTATAAATAAAGTAGATTTCGGGGGAATTTGATGGCCCCGCCCCCGAGGAAGAGCACCTTCGAATGGATGCCGGTAACCTCAAAAGTAATCCGGAACGCGAACTTCAATCAAATAAGGACAATTAGCAATTTGTGATGGCTCAATAATAATAATTAAAGTAAGATTTTAAAAATTAATATTTTTAATGAAACAGCGAAACTTTGAGAGAATTATTCTTTACGGAAGACGCTTGCTCAATGCGATATACATATATATTTAATGTAGAAGAATTTTTCCAATATAACCCTTTTTCGAAAGAACTTTAATTTGTTTTGTTACGTAATTTCTCTTTAAGATATAGTGATGACACTGTTGATTTGATACTTGATAACGTAATAGTTATGGCGAAAAAATCATCAAGCAATTCAACGTCATCCAATAATTTACCGAAGTTCTAGCAATTCTGATTTTCCCACGCCATTTATACATATTTATGATATAGGGTCTGGTGGGGTAAAGTGGTCATAAAATCGTAGGTTTTCAACTCAGGTGGACAAAAAATGCTATAATTTATTTAAAAACTTCAACTTTTTTTGTTGTTATTTTAAATTGCATTATTAAAAAACACGGCTCATTGTATTTTAGGGAAAAAAATATTGACTTAAATAGTTTTATAGCACTTTCTTTTCTTCATGTATTTATAACCACTTTACCCCATGGGTGGGGGAAAGTGGTCATAGTTAAAAATAGTTGCAAAACCGTTATAAATAACCCTAATATTTGTATAGTTCGGTTGTTTTTATAGTTACAAGTATATGCACAAGTACACTGAAGAGCCAAAAAAACTGGTACACCTGCTTAATATCGTGTAGGGCCTCCGCGAGCACGCAGAAGTGTCGCAACACGACGTGGCATGGACTCGATTAATGTCTGTAGTAGTGCTGGATCCAATTGACACCATGAATCCTGCAAGGCTGTCCATAATTCGCTAAGAGTACGAGGAGGGGGAGATCTCTTCTGAACATCACGTTGCAAAGCATCCCAAATATGCTCAATAATGTTCATGTCTGGAGATTTTGGTGGCCAGCGGAGCTGTTTTAAGTCAGAAGAATGTTCCTGGAGCCACTCTGCAGCAATTTTGGACGTGTGGGCTGTCGCATTGTCCTGCTGGAATAGCCCAAGTCCGTCGGAATGCACAATGGTCATGAATGGGTGCAAATGATTAGACAGGATGCTTACGTACGTGGCACCTGTCACAGACACATCAAGACGTATCAGTGGTCCCATATCAGCCCCACTGCACACACCCCATACCATCACAGAGCCTTCACCAGCTTGAACAGTCCCCTGTTGACATGCAGGGTCCATGGATTCATGGGGTTTTCTCCAAACCCGTACGCGTCCATCCGCTCGATACAGTTGAAAACGAGACTCATCAGACCAGGCAACGTGTTTCCAGTCTTCAACAGTCCAGTGCTGGTGTTCACGGGCCCAGGCGAGGCGCAAAGCTTTGTGTCGAGCAGTCATCAAGGGTACACGAGTGGGTCTTCGGCTCCGAAATCCCATATTAATGATGTTTCGTTGAATTGTTCGCACGCTGACACTTGTTGATGGCCCAGCGTTGAAATCTGCAGCAATTTGCGGAAGGGTTGCTTTTCTGTCACGTTTAATGATGTTTCGCAATCTTCGTTGGTCCCGTTCATTCACGATCATTTTTCGGCCGCAGCGATGTCGAAGACTGGATGTTTTACCGGAATCTTTATATTCACGGTACACTCGTGAAATTGTCGTACGGGAAAATCCAAATTTCTCCTCTACCTCGGAGATGCTATGTCCCATTTCTCGTGCGCCGACTATAACACCACGTTCAAACTCACTTAAATCGTGATAACCTGCCATTGTATCAGCAGTAACCGATCTAACAACTGTGTCAGACTCTTGTTGTCTTATATAGTCGTTGCCGACCGCAGCGCCGTATTCTGATTGGTTCCATATCAATTTATTTGCATACGCATGCCTATACCAGTTTTTTTGGCTCTTCAGTGCATATGCGTGCATACACGAGTATATACGTGTTTTATGAACATGAGTAAACACTTTCCTATGTATGAGTATACACATGTATGCATCAGATACATGCATGCACATGCCTACTCAAGCATATACGTGTATACACCAGTATATAAGAATTTTTACGGGATAACCTACAAGAGTGTATACGTGTCTTCACGAGTATATACGTGTCACGTGCATATACGAGTATATACACGTGTAAACGAACATCATATGAGTGTATGCACTTGTATCTCGAGTATATGCGTGCATACCTGAGTATATACGTGTATAGTTTACGCATATATAAGTGTACATACATGAACACGCATACACGAGTTAACTCGTGGATACATCCAGTGCGTGTTTGTACATGACTACTTACGTATGTACTCGTATATTTATGGAAGCACGATTATATACGTACAGGGGTGCCCACAGGGGGGGATTATGGCGCAAATTGTGCCATTAAAATTTTTGGGGGGGATTTTTTTTCCAGAAGGTTTTTTTCTTCTTTAGAACATGAAATTTTTGAACTTTGGAAAGAAAAAATGTTTAAACTCATTCAACAAGAAATAGATGCATTAATAATACTTTTCCCGCGTACTGTTCAGGGCCGTCGCCGTAGCAACCCCCCTCCCCCCCCTCTCCGTTTTTTAGAAGTGCGGCAGACAATTTCATTTTAGCGATGCAACTAACGAAGAAAAGGGAAAATTCTTCGTTGTTTTAAAAAATTAAAATAGTAATTATAAATGAACAAGAGAAATAATTGTGGCAAAAAATATTTTTTCGGTAAAATTTGAACAGAAAATGTAATCTTAAAATACAATTTAGGAACATCCATGATTCTCGTTTATCAAGAGTATCTAAGTAAGGGCCGCAGAAGAGTACACTTCAAACATTTTTATTAACACGAGAAAAAGTATTCAGTACAGTACACTCTTCACTAATCCGCAGAGTGCGTATGTCTGCCTAGTCGGAAACTATGGGCTCCGGCTCGAATTAAAGTTTTGTGCATTGAGTAAAATTTGAATAATGAGAGAGAGGACAGGCGAACAAACTAACATGTTGCACGCCTCGTCTCTCGGCGGCTCTGGTTAAACAAAACCATGCTTCATGGTTCTGCAGTTAAAAAAATAAAAATAAATAAATAAATAGGACAGCCCATAGGATAGGGGTCGCCGAAACATTCCCATATGTTTTTTTTTTTTGATGAAAAATGTTGTCCTGAAAATCATTGCTAAGTGGAGAAAAATGTATGTGTCGTCGAAATAAATTTGAAACAGAGAGATAGAGGGAAAAAAAACATGCGATTCAAAGTATTATATAAAGAATACTCACACCAAAAGTTCTAAATGTTTGAATGTAAAAATTTTAAGTAAATCAAAGCTTGATCAAGAGATGCAGGTATCATATTTAAAATAAAATGAAGCGGTGTAGAGACCTAAGGTATCGCAGAAAATTACCACATCCGTTCAAAATGTTAAAAGTCCTTTTTTTAAGGCCGCAAACGCTTATGTTGCAAGAAAACAAAAATATTAGGCGGGAAATTGAAAATTTTATTATGGAAAATTCAAGCAAATAATCGTGTTTGGCAAAGGAAAATTATGAAAAAATATTCCTTTAATATGTTTATCAATAATTAAAATTTACAATGAAGATGGAGGGACGTAGCCAAACTGAAAAGGAAGAGTGCTGGGGAACTCCAAACCCTTCTTTTTGCATTCCCAAAGCTGGCCTGGAAGTGAGTTTTCAAAACTTAGGTTTTGAAAAAATCCAGGGAAAACGTTCTCAAACCCCATCCCTTACTTTAACGTCATTAAAGATGGTCGACACCTGAGTATTAGGACTGCAATTTCTAAAGACCATGAGAGTTCTCGCAACGTAACCTACGAGAAACGCCGTCTCGGGGGAGAGATCTCCAAAACCTTCTACCCCTCTAACAGTATTGAAAATCGTCTACGATTGCTTTAATTGAATTTCAATTTCGAAAATTTGCCAGGGGAGGACTCCGAATCTCCCCACCCACTAACATTATCAAAAATCTTCTAAAACTGCAGTTTCTACAAATCGAAAGTTTTTCGAGAGGATGCCCCCTCCCCCCCTCTCTCGCCAGTATCATCGAAAAATGTCTTAAATCTCGCTTTTAGAGCTTCAATTACGAAACATTTCTGGTCGTGAACCCCTTCAAAACTTCCTCGCCCCGGTGTACTAAATTATAACAAAAAAAAGTGTACAATCGCGTTTTTAAGGCTTCAAAATTTCAAAAAAATTTGGAGGGGGAGGGGTGGCTCCCGAATTTTTCTTTTCCTTAATATCACCATAGATCTTCTAAAACTGCGTTTTTCGAACTACAATTTTCAAATTTTTTCCGGGGGAGAACCCCCGGATCCCCCTTTACGTGTCATAATGAGAAATAATTCACAATTGAGAATGCGTGCTTGAAGTTTGCATTTTGAAAAATTATAGAACGATGACCCCGAGTCTCCTCCTTCCTGAACATCACCATAGATCGTCTAAAACTGTGTTTTTCAAATAACAATCTTGAAAATCCCCGGGGGAGAGCCCCCGGACCCCCTCTTCTGAACATAATTAAATGTAACGTACGATTGTGTTGGGAACTTAAATTTGAAAAAATTATCGGGAGATGCTATCCTGGACCTCCTCTCCCCTTCCTCCCAAACTTAAAATATAGTCCAGAACTACGTTTTTATGTCTTCAATTTCGAAATAATGCAAGAAGGTAGCCCTGTGACACCCCCTAATTCTGATTGAATATTTAAAAGTTATATTGCTAGTACTAAGGTCTAGTAATATGACTAGACCTGCTAAACTAGAAGCCAAATCTTCTCTCTCTGCATATTGGAACATGCGTTTGAAACAATTAAGGGGTCACCAAAAGCATACCTCCTTCCCCCCAATGAAGGGAACATCGCAGACGTCATGGAGTTGGCGTTCGTTTCAAAGCTGGACTAGACGATTTGATTTATTTTCAAATTTTTTATAAATTTTCTGGAAGTAGCACAATTCTGCATGATGAATAAGTGTGTGATGAGAGGGAGAGATGTCAAAAATGTTTTATTGCTTGTAATAATTCTGATCAGTATGCTCTAGTCCTTCATTGATTCATTCGCACCTTGACAATCGTTAAGAAATAGATTTGAAGTTAGCGAATAACATATTTTTTATCGCTCTAATCGACAATTAATGTATTTTCTTCATTAACTAGCTTAAGCTTATGAAGAATTTTTCTCATTTCACTTTACTTTCATCTTCTCTACCATTTTTAAACTGATTGTTTCAATTTATCATTAGATGATTTTTATTAAAACTTTCAGTGATGTTAGTTTTTGCTGACGGAAGTAGAGCAGTCTGTTCTTAAGGTGTTTAAATACTTTTTCGTAAATCATATTTACTTTCTTCCATATCTAGTATGTATAAAAGGATATTTGATTTGTTAAAATTCTCGAGTTTTGATTTTCGATGTATGCTGAATAGCTGAATCCATGTTTGAGGATTTCCGAAAAATATCTGTCACAGTGCGTGCGATCCATCTTTTTTGGCTATGCGACTTCAATTTTGGAAAACTTCCAGGAGAGCGCCCCCAGAATAACACTCTCTTTATCGTCAAGAGTCATCTAAAACTGCGTTTCTAGTATTGCAATTTTGAAAAATTTATAAGAGAGAGCCCCTGCTTCCTCCCTCTTTTCTTAATACGATCAAAGACAAGCCTAGAATTGCGTTTTTGGAGTACCAATTTCAAAAAATTGTCGGGGGAATGGCACCGAAATTCACCTTCCACTAACATTATGAAGATCTATCAAAACTGCGTTTTTAAAGCTACAAGTTCGAAAATTTAAGTGGAGCGCCCCTCCCCCAACTCTCGTCAACATTATTAAAAAATTGTCTTAAATTTGGTTTTCAGGGCTTCAATTTCGAGAAAATTCCGGGAGTGCTTCCTCTCTTTTCACAACGTTACAAAGGTCGGCTACAATTGCGATTTTAGAGCTTCAATTTCAGAAAACTGCTTGTCCCCCCAACCATAGATAGCGTTTTCAAGACTTTAATTTTGAAAATGTTCCTGGGGCGAGCCCTAGGATCGCTTCTTTCCCTAACATTACCACAGATAGTCTAAAACTGCGTTTTTAGAACTACAATTTAGGAAACAAAGGAGAGCCCTCCTTAACACAACGGTAGACTATCTTGCGCTTTTTAAGTTTCAATATTAAAAAATTACCGGGAAGGGGCCACCAAACCTTTTATCCCTCTAACATCACCAGAGATCGTCTAAAACTGGTTTTAAAATTACAATTTCGAAAATTTTCCGGGGTGAAACCCCCGGACCCCTTATCTAAGTGACAATAAATTTCCGTTTGAAGATTCATATTGTATACATCTAGTAATGACTCCATCCCAAGCTAGAAAGTTGAATCCACTCTCACTATAATTATTCATACGTTTGAAAAAAAAAAAAAAGTGTAGCAAATTTCAGGGGTTCCCAAAACTTGTTTACTCAAGGTTCACGTTGTAAAATTTGGGAAGGCAAGGCGGGTCAACAATCCAACAATACTTCAGTTCAAATGGTATTTGTTAGCACTACCCCCCCCCCCCGAGAATTTGACTGGAAATTAAACACTCTAAAAACTGTTATGTTTAACCCTATTCGAAAACGAGGAAAAAAAAAAATTTGGGGGGGGGGGGAATTTGAGCCATTGAGCTTGGGGGGGATGGGCACCCCTGTATACGTAAGTATAAGTGTAAACACGATTATAAGACGCATATACGTACATTTACTTGGATACACCAGCACGTGTATGTTTACACGTGTATGAACGCTTATTGAGGTGCATGCTTACAGAGTGAATCCAAACTCTTGAGCGAAAATCTAAGGGGTATGAGAGGGCAGGATAAGAAACAAAGAATTATGAGAAACTTATGGTTGCTGACGCGCTACATGCACACAAAGCCAAACACTGAATAATGCAAAACAGGTCACAAATTTGTTGCCCAAAGAGTATTTTACCCAACATTTTAGTTTAAGAAATATTTAGAGGAGTTGTTAAAAGTTATGGCCTGTAATAGATCTAATACGTGCATCGCAACAAAGGCACGGCGACTGATGAAAGATTTTCATAAGTCTCGTTATTGCAACAGACTGTGTTTTGTGATTGCGACGTGTATTATAGCTGCATTCCGCAAATTTCATAAATCCCTTTAAAACTTTCTTGAGACCTTAAATGTTGTGTAAAATTGTCTTTGTGAAATAAATTTGTGACCTGTTTTGCATCCATTAGTTTCTGGCTTTGCGTGCATGTAACGTTGTGTTAGCGACCATATTTTCCCTATGATTCTTGCTTCTTATCCTCCCCTCTAACACTTAGTAATAATTTACCCTAGAGTTTAAAGTCACCCTGTATACATGTATGATATAAGCTTGTATGTAAGTATCTACTTGAGTACGAATGCGTATATACGTTTCTACCTGAGTATATAACTGTTCGTATATATACGAGTTTAAGCCAGTATATACGTGTATATCCGAATGTATATCTGTATATAGATAAAAACATACTTGCAGACACTCATATACATAGTTATTGGTGCATTTATGTGAATACGTATATATACGTGTGTTTATGCAAATTAGCATAAAATGCTGTAACCGCCGCTACGCGGCCCAAGTTTATAACTGATGGCTAATTCAGTTTGTTAAGTTCTGTTCTTTGAGAGTGTCTCTAATAAAGGTGTTTTTTTTTTTTTTTGCACAAGGTGTTAAGTGCATTTTTTGGCTATCGAAGTTGGTAATTTTGGCCAACAAAAATGATCCGTCTCACAGGAGCTATGTGGATATACGCTCCTAAGAATCAGTGAAATTCGAGTGGTACAGTGCATTTAGTTGAGAAAGTATTACGCGTATATCGTTATAAGGTAAGTGAACGTATATACGATTGTACCATGTCTGAAACTCTTAAAGAACTATTATCGAGAAAGCGAGTTCTCAAAATACAACTTACGAAGTTCAAACAGAAGGTGTCTGTAACAGAGTTTGAAATTAGTGACTTTGAACTATTAGAACGTAAGCATAAAGATTTAGAATTGGAATTAAAGGCGTGTTTTAGATCTATTTATGTTGCATGTAATGAAGATGCTACTGAGTCTTTTGAAAAAGAGCAAAAAGAAATTAACGATGTTTTAGATGAATTGGCCTATGAATTACATCGAAAGCATTCAAAAGCGAGAAGTGACTTTAAGGTAAATTCAAGGGTTGAATCGAACTCGAATGCCGACACAAATGTTAAGTTGCCTAAAATGAACGTGCCGTCGTTTTCAGGAAATTTGCACGAGTTGCTTTCCTTTAAAGATATATTTCTAGCAAGCATTCATCAGAAGAAGAATTTATCTGATGCAATGAAATTACACTATTCAAAATCATCGTTAAAAGGCGATGCGTTTCGGATTGTTCAATCGATTTCAATTGTAGATAGTAATTATGCAGTAGCTTGGTCTCTGCTAGAGGAACGTTATTCAAATTCCCGGGAACAAGTTTATGCTCATCTAAAGCGCTTTTTTAGAATTTCTGCAACTCAAAATGAATCTGCCGCAGCAATCTTAAATTTAATAGATATAAGCACTGAGTGTGTGAGGTCTTTAGAAATGTTAGATCAAAAGGTAGATGGTTTTTCGTCTGTAATTCTAACTTTTATTTTAAGTCAAAAGTTAGATGCAAACACTAAGCTATGGTGGGAAAGGAATCTGAAAAAAGATAATTTGCCGAAGGTATCGGAATTATTAGACTTATTGAAAGATCATGCGCGTACTTTAAATGCTTCAAAAACAAATGTAAATGTTAAGCAAAACCAGGCAAAAACGGCCGCAATGGTTTCCGGTGTAATAGATAAAGTTTTGCAAAAGTGCATAATTTGCGGTAAAGGAAATCATAACATTTCCTCTTGCTATCAATTTCTTAAATTAAGCGTAAGAGATAGAGTAAAAGCTCTTAAGAAGCACAATTTATGTTTTCTGTGTTTTGATAGAAATCATGCGTCAAGAAATTTGCGTTTCAAAATCTATGTGTAATATTTGCAATAAAAAGCATAATACTATTTTATGTTTTGATACCGGGAAAAAATCAAATTTGCTTACTGGTTCGCGAGGTCAGTTGAACGCAGTGGAAGTAAATACTAACGAGATTTCCCAGGGGGTCGTATTAGAATCAAACATAAATCATTTGAACGTAGATGCGAGTCCGTTTGAACCAATTAGTGACAAGCAAAGTTTTGCAGGGTATTCCAACGAATCGTTTCAATCGAAGAGAGTTTTATTAAGTACAGCGATTGTTTATATCAAAAGTAGTGTTGGAAATTTCTTTCCTGCTAAGTGTTTGTTAGATTGTGGCTCGCAGAGCCAATTTATGAGTTGCGAATTAGCGGACAAATTAGAACTGAGAAAAGAAAAAAGCAAATGTTTCCGTATCTTGTTTGACTGGGGTGTCAATGAATGTTAAATTTAAAACGTCAGCTGTGATTCGTAACAAGGGTGAAGGTTATTCTCGGGTATTGGATTTTTTAATTGTTCCGAAAGTAACTCAAATTACTCCTGTTAGTCAAGTAACTATCTCGGAGATGGGAATATTTGAGAATGTTAACTTAGCTGATTCTGAGTTTAATAAGCCAGGGAAAATTGAATTGCTATTAGGAGCAGAAGTGTTCTTAGAATTATTACGATTTGGTCAATAGCATGTACCTAATTCTAATTTAGTATTACAAAATACTGTGTTTGGCTTTATAGTGGGTGGTAGTACTAAAGATAATTCCCAGCCTAAAGACTTGCATTGCGGGTTAATTAATGAGGCCGAATTAAATAGAGAAATTAAAAAGTTCTGGGAAATTGAAACTATTGACGAAACAGATCAATTTAAAAGTTCCGAGGAAATTGAGTGCAATGAGCATTTCTTAAAAACTCACAAACGAGATCAGTCGGGAAGATTTGTAGTTCAAATGCCTTTTAAACAGGATCCTTAGTTATTAGGAGACTCGAAACAAATCGCCATAAAAAGGTTAAATTCTTTATGGAATCAATTGAACAAAAATCTAATGCTCGCAGATTTGTATTGTAAATTTATGACTGAGTACGAACGTTTAGGTCACATGGAAAGAGTAATGGAAACTAAAGACCCAACTCCCTATTATTATTTACCTCATTACGGTGTCTATAGGCCTGAGAAAAACTCAACAAAACTTAGAGTAGTGTTTAATGGCTCGCAGATAACTTCTAGGGAGAATCGTTAAATTCCTTGCAAATGAATGGCGGAGTTATCCAAGAAGATTTGTTTTCTATAATTTTAAGGTTCAGGATTTACCGTTATGCATTTACTGCAGATGTCCGAATAATGTACAGAATGATTAATGTGGATGAAAGTCAACGTGACTTGCAAAGGATTGTATGGAAAAATTCTAAAAGTGAAGAGGTCAAGACTTATAGGTTATGTACGGTAACATATGGCACAACAAGCGCACCATACCTCGCCATGAGATGTCTCAAGCAGTTAAGTGTAGATGGGGAACAGCAGTATCCAAAAGCTTCAACCATTGTGAAGTCAGACTTCTATATGGACGATGTTCTGACCGGAGCGGCGGATTTAGAGACTGCGAAGGATCTTAAAGGGGAAATTATAGAACTGTTAGGAAGTTGTGGAATGAATCTTCACAAGTAGTGCAGCAATCATGCAGAGTTGATTGATACATCATCAGATGCAGATTGCTACGATTTTGATAAACTGAGTGACACGAAAACTTAAGGATTGTTATGGAAATCACAGAATGATGTTTTTGTTTTTAATTTATCCTGTGAAGATCAACCTAAAGTTACGAAAAGAACTGTCTTATCTAAAATTGCGCGAATATTTGTTCCATTGGGGTTGCTTAGACCCATAATAACAAAAGCTAAAATTATTCTTCAGCGCTTACGGAAGTTACAAATAGACTGGAATGAATCTCTACCTAAAAAAGAAACTAAAGAATGGCTTCGGTTTATTCATTCCCTGAAGAAAATTAGTAACGTTTACGTCGACAGATATGTTCTGACTGGAACTCCAGTTATCAAGACAATTGTCGGCTTTTCCGATGCTTCAGAATGTACGTATGGAGCTTGCGTTTATATTGTTTCATCCAATGCAAGAAACTCATTCTGCTCCAAATTACTCTGCAGCAAAAGCAGAGTTGCTCCAATTAAAACCGTTACACTTCCACGGCTGGAATTGTGTGCAGCAGTGCTATTAGCGAAGTTGGTGAAAAAAGTGCTAAGAGTTCTCAACTTAATGGATAATTTGATTTACTTATACTCTGACAGTACTATAGTGCTAGCGTGGCTACAAAGATCACCATGTGAGTTAAAAACTTTTGCCTCACGAGTAGCTACCATTCAGCGATTGACAGATATCAATCGCTGGTCTCACGTAAAATCGGAGGAGAATGCGGCTGATTTGGTATCGCGTGGTTTGGACCCTGAACAATTGATAAATAATGACTTTTGGTTTAACGGTCCACCTTTTCTAAAGCAGTACACTCCTAATTTTCCTTTCGATCATGAAAATGTGGAACTTGGTGATGAATTTTCTCTAAAAGAGATTAAATGTTTTACTATTGAAAACCAACCTACTGTAGCGTTAAAAAATGACTGTGATTTTTCTTTTGTAAATGAGTTTTTAAAATTAAGTAATAATTATGACAAAATTCTTCTCATACTTTGTTATGTTCGTAATTTTATTCATAATTTAAAAAGTAAAGATAATAGATTAACTGGAGTTATCATTTCAAAAGAAATATGTGATGATGAAATTTTAGTTATTAAAGCAGCACAATTATCTTTAAATGATAAAAGTAAAACAAAAAGGGCAGGTAAGTTATGTAATTTAAATCCATTTATTGATGAAAATGGTGTCCATAGAGTAGGGTCGGCTTGAAAAAGCATCTTTGCCTTTCAATCATAAATGTCCTATTCTTTTGCCAAAAAACTCTAAGTTAAGTGAAATTATACTTTATACCTATCATTTAAAATTATTGCATGCAGGTCCGCAAGCTTTATTAAATGTTATTCGTACAAAATTTTGGCCTTTAGGAGGTAGAAATTTAGCTAGAAAATGTGTTCATTTCTGTGTTACTTGTTTTAAGTGTAAATCTATTTTAACATCTCAAATTAAACTGAGTAACTTACCTAGTGAAAGAGTAAATATTTCTTATGTGTTTAATTACACGGGTTTGGATCTATGCGGTCATTTCTACGTTAAATTTAAAAATCAACGAAAGGGTGTTCTGAATTAAGTTTACATTTGTGTATGTATATGTTTTGTAACCCGAGCAATTCATCTTGAATTGCTCTCGAATTTAACTACAGATGCCTTAATAGCAACTCTTAAAAGATTTTTTGCTAGACGCGGCAAGTGTTCCAAAATATTTACAGATAATGCGACCAATTTCGTTGGAGCCAATGCTCAGTTAAAAAAGTGATATAATATGATAAATTTTCTAGATGAAAAATTAGCTTCTTTCTTTAATTCTGAAGGTGTTGATTGGTCGTACATCCCTCCTAAATCCCCCCATTTTGGTGAACTTTGGGAGGCTGGTGTAAAATCTGTTAAACACCATTTGAAACGAGTAATGTCAAATTTAAGACTCACTTATGAGGAATTTGAAACTGTAATTATTCAAATTGAAGGGGTTTTATATTCGGCGACCTCTTACTCCTTTGTCAAATGATGATGATGACTTTCAATGTTTAACCCCAGGTCACTTTTTAGTTGGTAGGCCAATTTCTGCAATTGCAGAGCCTCAACTACTTGATATAAATGATAATAGGTTAAGCCGCTGGCTGGCGAAGAACCACTAAGGTAGTCCAAACTATTTGGAAAAAATGGAAAACGGACTATTTAAGCACACTTCAACAACGCTCAAAATGGATGTTTGCAAAAGATAATGTTAAATTGGGCTCCTTAGTTTTAATAAAGGAAGACAATTTACCATGTTGCAAGTGATTGATTGGTAGAATTATACAACTGCATAAAGGTTCCGATGATAAAGTTTGAGTTGTGAAGATTCGAACTGCAAAAGGGGAACTTAAAAGATCGGTAAACAAGATTGCTCTTTTACCAATTGAAAATTGATTTGTGCTTAGTGTTATTTTGTATTAGTGCTATATTATTGTGTATTTTATGAAGGACTTTCTTTTCATTGATTTCTTTATGAACTTTTCTTTAATATGAATGATTAACGTTTTGAAACTTTTTGTAAAATTTATCAAGGCCGGCGGTATGTTTATGCAAATTAGCATAAAATGCTGTAACCACCGCTACGCGGCCCAAGTTTATAACTGATGGCTAATTCAGTCTGTTAAGTTCTGTTCTTTGAGAGTGTCTCTAATAAAGGTGTTTTTTTTTTTTTTTTGCACAAGGTGTTAAGTGCATTTTTTGGCTATCGAAGTTGGTAATTTTGGCCAACAACGTGTCTACACGAGTATATGCGTATGCATACGCATATACTCGTAAATTTAACCCCGTTTACTGTAAAAACAATACATGTTAAGTGAAATTAATATTTAATTGATATCTGCCTTATACTTAAATATTAAGCGACTTTAGAAGAACAATATTCGTTAAGCCTGATATTATGACCATTTTACCCCATCTTATTTAAATTGCTCTAAAAAATTATCAAAAAGAGTTTGAGCTAACTGCTAACGAGTAAAAGTTCTGGAGACATGTAGGAAGCTTCCTGTGCAGTCCATCTGTTCAAAATTCTAACAAACAAAATTTCCCGTGGAAGTTAAAAGAGGTGTTTAGATTTTAAAATTTTTCATATTCACCCAAAATACTTTTTAAAACCTCATAACATTTTTCCAGTTGTAAATTTTTGTATTCAAAATGTAGTTTCTAACCCCCCTACTCTAAAATAAAATTTTCACATTCATTTGAATATTTATTTTCAAGCTAGAGCCATTTCTTTGACGTATGACCACTTTACCTCATTGGCCACTTTCCCCCACCAGACCCTAGTACATATAAGTCCGACGCCAATATTTCAATTATTTTAAGAATGTGTGAAAGTGCAGAATTCTCCAACAAATTTTGCGACGTGAAGGAGATAGTTGTTCCGGTGATTCAAGTGTATATTTAATTATGCTTAATGCTCAGCTTTGTTTAGAATACTGTTCAACTAAAATGTTCAAGTAGTCTATTCTATTTAGAGATCTGTTACTTCGAAAAAGGGAACTAGTTCTTTTTCTAAATTATTTAAAGCTTTCCAACATAGTAGTTGCATACGGATTCAACCATTCTCTTTTATGTGCAGACTTTGGGAATTATCAGTTAACGTAAGAGAAATACGTTCAGCTTATGCAAAAAGCATGTTTTTCTTTTCTTTCTTTCTTTTTCAAATATTTCAAAATGCAAAAACATATCTTTTATAAAGGTATATTAAATTGTAAAAATAATATGAATGTAAAAATAATACATAGAAATGCATATAAATTCAACTAACTGCTTTTATGTGCAAGCCTTGAGCATTAACAGTTAAATCAGTATTGATTAATAGTTGAACGCAAAAGAGATACATTCAGTTAATGCAAAAAGTATGTTTTTCCTTTCTTTTTTCAAGTTACTTAAAATGGAAAAACATATCTTTCATAAAGGTACATATAATGGGGTCGTTTCCAAAATTTTAAAAGTATTTTTTTCTAAAAGAACATGCTTAAAAACATAGGATCTAACCTTTTTTTAATTTGTTTATTTTTAATATTTTTAAAAAATTACTTAAATCGGTGCGATTTCATTATTTACATATCTTGCCGATGACATCACAAATGATAAAATGCCATTCTGTGTTGTCATTCACAGAGAAAAATATTTAATTCGCATCTTTACTCACGTGTATTGACAACGATATGGTTGATAGCAAGCGTAGAGCGTAATTCTAATTCGCTTCTTGATTATCATAACGTAGAAACGTGGTACAAAATGCGCGGTACAAAGAGCATCATTTGTGACGTCACCAAAACCACGCCTTGTTTGCATAATCCGACATTTTAAAAAAATAATTAAAAAAACCCTGTTGGGAAAATGAAAGAAGAATTTTCTGGGTCCATGTTTTTTTTTTTCTTCTTATTCTATCATTTTCAGTGACAAAAAGTAATACTTTTGACTGAAGGAAACAACCCCATTGTTAAAATAATCTTTTTTTAAATTAACTCGCATTCAATATTACTTTGCATTTCAACAATTTAGAAGTTCGAAACATTAGGTCGAGAGGTATTTTTTTTTCTTTTTTTCGTTATTCATTTAACTTGGTGAAAATGTAGTATAGTTATATAAACTGGACTTCATTTTGTATTTGAAACAAGGGGAACAGAAACGGTCGCAAAACTTTTTTTAAACAATAGCTTTATTTAATAGTTCATGATTCTTGCTGTTCATCGTGACTTCCAGATCATGATATAGCTGAATACCGTGATTTCAAATCCTCGTGAAATCGCCCTATTTTTTTCGCGCTTCTCGTGACTTGGCGTTAGAACATTTTTGTATGGCGATAATTTATTTTTGGACCGAAACAACAGATGGCGCTGATGTAACCGATGTAATCCAATCGGATACTCCGAAACACAATAAGAAGAAAGAAATTGCGAAGTAAGTAGTTTTAGACAATTTTTTGTTCTTGAGCACCGTTTCCCATGGTGTGACATTTGTCAATAATTTTTTTACGAGCAGCGAAAACACCACATGAGCAAGTTACAATTCAAACAAACAAAACTGTAGCAGTGCTTCAACAAATTTAACAAAAGGTTGTAGTTTCGGCATTCATGTAATGACATCAGCTATTCAAATGCTTTGTTTTTTGTAGCGCTAAATATATCAAACGAACGATGCGCTTTTACTCTTACCAAACTGATATCAAATGAAGTAAACTTAATTTTTCTGTGCGATAAAAGTGAAAGCAAAATATTTAGGTTATCATTCGATTTTAAAAAGTGTTTTTATGTAACTCGAAAGTCCTAGAAACTATAAATAAATTGTTCCATAGCATGGGCGTCCACGAAGGGGGGCTCGAGCAGCCCCTCTGGCGCTTCATACTGCTATTTCAAAAATGAATTGTGAGTTAAAGTATCAAAACACAGTTCAACATATCCAAAAACTGCTAACGAATGACTTATTAAAACTTTCTTTCATTTTTAAATTTTTTTTATAAAACTTTTATAACTGTTTATTGCGTCTTTTAAGGTAAACAAAAGTAAAAAATCTCTTAAGTGGGTTACGGCCATCTGAATTTCATTTCTGAAAATCTTCACGAAATCCGTCTTATACACTGATAGATGATTGCCAATAAACGAATGGTTCATGCAATCGCAAAATTCAAAGTCAGCAAAATGTGGAAATAATAAATACTGAACCCAGGAAGAATAGTTGTGAAGATGTGAATTTGCATTTCTCTACACCTGTCCGTCACGTAACAGAAGAATTTATCATCAGTAGGCTGGTGCTCTTCAAAATTATAGTTTAGCGAAAATGATATTGATGAACGTGAACTTATTGGCATGTCCTTCCAAATCCATCAAAATGAATATGCGCTTGGACGCATTATACCAGCCACACTGAGGACAGACGGGGGATAACAGACGTTCCTACATTGCTTGATACTCGTCTACAGCTTTGTTTCAAGACTTTCAAAAGCATTCCGTAATGTTGGGAAGTATATTAACGTCAGGAGGAAAGTCGTTATCGAAATAAGACACTTTTTGAAGAGAAATATATTGCTGCATCACTGCCAGGCAGGTAGTAAAAGCTGTTGATAAAGAGATCACCCGAAAAACAGTTCTCATTTCGCAGACGCTTGAAAGACAGAAGACTTTACACCCGGTGCGTATTCCGCTGTCCAGATTAAAAAGTAGGGCCCGTTTTGAGTAGTCTTGATCATCGTAATCGGATAATTCATAACTAGGCTTGCCTACTCCTCTTCCTCATTCAGTCTTAAGTAGATGACAACTCATTTGTCACGAGAATTGTATTTTTCTCAGGAAACTCCACATCTTTTAGCGTGAAATTTTAGGATTGTCTTATAGTGAAAGAGAAGTAGTAGCTGCTTCTCATGCTGGGATCGAGTCCAGGTATTCTGTGTGATTGTGTGAAAGTGGCCTTCATCCGTAGACCATATGAAAGTATTTAAGAGTGGTCCTGTTGAAAGACAAGAAAATTACTAAGAAAAGGGTCAATGTTCTATACGTATTAGTATGCCATAGTCCAGCTTCATCTCCATCTGCATAACGTCGTGTACTTGAAACTGGAACTATGCCTTGCTATCGATATTCGATAAATCAATGAAATTCTGCCTGCCTGATGTTTGTCGGACGCCCACTCCACATGCCATCGAAGACACTATTGAGGGTTGTTTAAACAGCGAGGGTATTCAACAACTTGCACGGCTTGCTGAAAATCAAAGCTACAAAAGTGTATGCAGGGCTGTGGATACATTGTTATTATTCTGACTGGAATCATATATTGTAGAGAGTTGTCGTGTAGCTGTTGTCTTGGGAAATAAATATAAAATATGGATAATGTTAGACATACACTTATAAAAAATAAATATGCAATTTCATATATAGGGATATAGCCAATGACATGAAGACATGGAAATAAGGCCCGCACGGTTCTTCAGATCTCAATCTCATTGAATATGCTTGTGTTGTCTTGAAAAGGCAGCTGGCAAGTTGGTAACAGCCTCCATGAAATATAACATCTTTGTATGTGCACTAAAAGAGAAGTTGAAGAAATTGCTTCAAAAGCTGTTAAATCATATCGCCCAAAACATAGAATTTTCTGTGGGGGCTAGATATATTGCTCTATGTTTAAAACCTTCTCAAACGTCGCTACTGTCATTAATGAGATAATTCTTTCACAGTGTCAAGTGCATCTTTTATTACTTTTGGCAACCTTCAATATTTAAGAGCACGACAAATGATCGGCCAATGGTATATCATATCTAATAATCGAACGATAAATATATCAAATGATATGATAATATATCAAACGATATATTGTAATGTTGGAACGGTGTAACAACATTATTTTATCTCTAAGTTTCCCGATCTGTCCTCACCAGTTACTTACAAGTGTGTGTTCCTGAGGGGGGAGGGAGGCAATCTCAAATCGAATGTTTTGAGTCCGAGTTGAAATGATCTGAAACCAAGTTCTTCAAAAAAGAGATTTTTTTTTTCTAACGCTGATGAACATAATATGAAGGTTATGTATATTGCGTTACATTCATAAAAGTCATTATCGCTGCTTAAAACTGTTTCCATTCTCATACCTTTTTGCATCCATCTTCAAAATGATAAAAGGGTGATGAAAGCACGTGCACATTGGCATGTGTTATGAAAATTCAGGTAGTCCAACTCATACAGAAGAACCAAAAATATACAAAAGAGGTTGCCACGCAGCCGGCAACCCCATTCCGTTGGCAAGTCAGAGAAATTAATGATATAAGGTGATAAACGAAGTGGATAACCGAAATGCTCTGCAACGTTAAGGAATGAGGTAATCAAACAGTTTAAATCCCTATAAACCAACAATAAATCAAAGCACATGTTAAAACAGTTAATTTCCACCCCCTCGTATGGGATTCTCTCCTCTGTAATATCACAAAAACCTTAAATCACGAACGGAAGAACATGCTGCCACTTTTAGAGCTATAAACTCGTTCGTATCCGCTAAACCGTGGCACTGGAGGATTCATGGCGAATATGAGTTCGAAGATATGTGCATTTGTCTTCTTCGCTTCGCTGACGAGTGAAGCTATCATATCAGAGGCGGGAGTGAATCTCTGAGAGGACGGAATATCTTCACTCAGTTGGTTCAAGATTCATCCGACTTTCGAAATACCAGCTACAAGAAAACAGGGGAATAAATATCAGACCATTTAACAACACCTTTCGTATATCGGAACTGTCTGAGGCGCAGAGACTGAGGTGTATAAGAATGTAGATTTGCATCATCGTTCCGAGAAATTTTCTAACTACTCGAGATCATTTTTTTTTTCAGGTTATACAGCACACATACGGAGTTACAGCTTCCTTTTTTCATGTGGATGTCTCGCTCGAAACTTTTTATATTCCGGAATATTATTGCGTGGGAACTATATACGCATAGAAGTATTTTTTCAATGCTAGCGTATATGAGACAGCAAGAAGCAAAGCGATGAAAGTGCCAAAACTAAAAATTTCGAGATTTTTTTTGTGGGACAATAGATGATACTAGCAATTCTGGCAGATGCTGCTATGCAGCAAGATTTAGAAAAAAATTTCAATAGAAGCTTTCCTAGGGTCTGATCGTTAAACAGGTTTTACTCAAAACTCTAAATTGTTCACTTACATTTCCTTGCTTCTCACAGCCTCATATTTTCTCTTTTCATGAATATATAAGAAAAATTCTGCCTAGTCTACCTTAATTATTATTACTACTATTCTATCAGCTGATTTTATACAAAAGCGCTTGGAATAGTATTTTTCCGTTTTGAATAACTATACTTTATATTATTATTGATACATTATTTTAAAATTGTATTGGTTCTCGTGTGATGGGTATAATAAAAGGCATCGTGTGAATGGGTATAATAAAAGGCATTTTTCAAATAAATATTGAAGCTTTTGAGCTTTATACCCAACAACCAACACACGATTGATTTTTTGTACGTCAATAATCTTCCTTATACAGTGAAACCTGTGTAAGTTGACCACTTGAAGTTCACTACTTTATTGGTCAAATTAAATAGGTTGTCAACTTATAGAGGTTGAATTATATGATATAGATCTAATACTGTGCCTGAAAATAGCGGTCAACTTAGACAGGTGGTCAACTTACAAGGGTGGTCAACTTTACAGGTTTTACTGTATTTCCGCAGTTACAACTACTAAAACCAGTGGTTGGAAAAACTACATTTTTTTTGTAGCGAACTACAACTACTTTGTTACAAATGTAGTTAACTACAGCTACAACTACTTTTTTCAAAATGTAGGAACTACTAACTACTTTTGAAATGTAGTCGCTACTTCGCTACTTTCCAAAAAATAAGCAAATAAAAAGCATACACAATAAGCTGTCCCTCAAAAAATGAAAGTCAATTTTTCAAGTCGCATACACTCTTGTATTTTTTCTCTTGTGTCAAAACAATCGTGAAAAAAAGTTTCATATAATTTGCACAAGGGCAACCCGTAGCGACCTGCACCTGAAAGTGTAAAACAGTACTTGTACGCTAGGCCAAATCGCAAAAAAAAAAAAAAAAAAGTTTTTTAGAAACTCGAAATTTCTGTTGGGAAACGTTGCCCCTGTACCCAACACCCCACATGTACCACAAGAACATTTATTCAAATTAAAAAACATTTAGATATGACACACTTGACCTAAAATTTATAATTTTACTTAAAAAATTGATTTTTTTTCAGTTATCTTTTAAAAAATTACATATAAATTTAAATAGAATATCAAGTTCAAAAATTAATAACGAACACATTTACAGATCAACAATTACAAACGGATAATAAAAAAATAATATATTTTAAATGAAAAATTTAACTCAACCTGAGAAAAAAACAGATCTTTGAGTACTATGTGGGAGACTTAAAAATTGCAGGAAAACAAACATTTCTATTTAACGCTAATTACCTACTTTTCTACTTTACTGTTTATATTTGTCAGCTTGATAATTTCGTAAAATATTAAATTTCTGAAAATATGTATCAAAAACTTAATTTTTTGAAGAAATTATAAATGTTAGGCACGTGTGGGATATCTAAATGGTTTTTAATTTGAATAAATGTTTTTGTGGTGCATATGTGGGTATAGGAGCAACGTTTTATCAACAGAAATTTTGAGTTTCTAAAAAAACATTTTATTTCAATTTGGCCTAGCATTACACAAGTGCTGATTCACACTTTCAGACAAAATCGGCACTTGTTGCCGTTGTTCAAATTATATGATTTTTTTTTGGATGTAAAAGGATAAAATATAAGAGAGGGTGCGACTTGAAAAATCAACTTTCGATTTTGGGGGGGGGGGGGGAGCGGATCCTGATACACAAACACACACACCGTAAGAGAATTGAACAAAAAAGATTGATAAATCAGCTCATCAGAAGACATTAAGAAAAATGTCCGTTATCATACTCTCACACACTGTAATGCTCGTATTTATTATAAGTCCTCCAGAACAGTTCAATTTTATCCTTTTCTATAACATTTTAAGTAGCTTCTTTTTATTTGGTGAATACTGTCAAAAATTTAAGCCTCGCTAAAATATTTTTGTTTTTTAATCTTCGGTCAGTTCATATAAAATTCACCAAATCTTTCAACTCGCGAAATCACCGATATCTTTATTTTCGCGAAAATAAGTGCTTTTTGCAATATGAATATTGGTGAAATACGAAAATTACAACGGCAAAAAAAACTAATGGCGTCAAACAGATAGAACGTATGGCGTCAAAATGAAATGCCTGAGGTCAGCTCGTATTTTTATGAGTCTTATTTCTCATTGCATCCGCTGATGTACTTCTGTAAAATTTGAGCCAATGAAATTCGTTTGAACCTTTTTTTTTTTGTTTTCAGTTTATTTAAAAGTAGTTTCCAGAAATCGCTACAAACTACTATTTTTTGTAGTTAACTACTCACTACACTACTTTTTTAAAAACGTAGTGCGCTACACTACAAACTACTCAAAAATGTAGCTACTACAGTAGCGTCGCTATTTGTAGCGCGCTACTTCCAACCACTGAAACCGTTTGATTTCTTAGCGAAAATTCAAATATTACAAAGAAGGGTTGGATGATTTAAAATCAAGCTTTATAATATAAACAGGAATTTATTTAATTATTCACAAAACGGTATTCTAATAATGAGAGTATAAAATGCACCGAAAAGTTATCCACTTTTTCATTGAAAACAAATAATATAGTATTCACAAATGCTGAAGGTTGGTTGACCTGCATTATTAGTTTTATATCCCCCTCGACTTCTTCATCATAATTAAAATGGTAATGGGGCAAAACTTTGGAATTTCTGGGGTTTAATCAACCGCCCTCTTAATTTAAATTAAATGTCATTAAAAGAGTGTTCTCTAAAATTTTCCAAATAATAACTGAGATTGTTATCAATTTTTAAAAGTGTTTCTGCTCTTAATTTGATTTAAATTTATGGTTTTCTTTAACCGACTTCAAAAAGGAGGCAGTTATCAGTTCATACAATATGTATGTTTTTTTCTCTAGTTACTCTTTCCCTATGTTCAAAACTACGAGTTCAAGTTGAACCTGGTTTACTCCTAGTGCATACTGTTTTATGTTCGCAGTCAGGTGTCCGAACAACTTTCAACGGAGCCTAATACAGTTGTATAACCCGAAGAGAATCTTCTTTTTTCAGTAAGTACCTCAAAACCAGCCATTTTTCATCAGTTGATATGCTGTTCGTCCGAACTTAAGAATTTGCGGTTTTTATAATCTAGCCCAGTGTTTCATAAAGCTCTAAATATTCCACTGAAATTTTAAGTATTGATATTCCCTTAATCTTTTTTTTTTTTTTTTTTTTTTTTTGAGACAGAGAGGGAGAGAAATTTTCAGATTAGCATTTGAATACCTCTTCTCTAAACTATGATTGTTTTATGTTTTGCTTAAACATACACGGGTATAAAAAGTTTTGAACTCATAAAATAGCTTTATAACTGAGATAGTGTTTTAGAAATATTTATAAAAATTAATATCAGTATCGCTGCTGCTTACGTTACAAATGTTTATAATGATCGAAAACGAAGTACTCGATGTTAAAGGATTCCACGTTTTAGAATCAGGGCGGTTATTAGCATTAACAGAAAAATTAGAGCAAAAATACAGTTAAAACGATTAATTAAAAAATTCTAAAAGAAAAATTGCTAAAAGTTTTGATTAAATTGAAGCAAAAAAATTATTTTATGTAGGCTGCATTCACGCATGATACATTTTATGTTGTTACATCAGTCATTAAACTTAAACCGTACGTTTACGATCGAGCCTTTTCTCACTAAAACACCATTTTTTTGCTGAACATTTACTATAACGATGTCGTGATGACAGTTTTACTTTGGAACAAAGCAAAACTCGTAACTGTAACTACGACAAAGCTACTAGATGAACAAAGTGGAATAAATTAATAGTGAAATTGCTCAGAAAAAAACGGAGTACTTTGGAAACACAAGTCTTTGCTAAGTGATAAAAACTGCAAAGAGCAAAAAACAATAACGTCAAAGTCTCTAACATTTTCTTTTATGTCATAAACGTGGCCTTCGGGAATTTTGTGTTGCCAGCGATCCTATGTACGGAATGTGATGGCTGTATAAAGAAGACTACATCTTTACTATCGTCTGCTGATTTACGCACACCGCTGACGAAAAAGAATTACTCCAGTAAATGCGTGTTTCCTCCCGCTATTGTGTTGTGCCGTCTAGTATTTTAAGTCTGGAAACAGATACTTACGGCATGGATTCCCATTTTTATCCCGGGTGTTCTATGTTGGAAAACAAATCAGGGAGAGACAAGTGGAACGATTTCGCAAAATGGCGCGCAGCCGATTCTAACTTTGTTACACTCGGAGCAAGATGGAGAAGTTGTTTTGGAATCTGTTTTTTTAACCAGATATGAATGAATTTGATGTAAAAGAGCCGGAGAGACAAATGCTAGAAAATATTTTTACTTTGGAATTGTCAGAGAAATACTGTTAAAAAAAATACACTGTTGCAATACAAGAATAGTATTTTTTTTTTTTTTTTAAGGTAGGTGAACACCCTAGTTTTCAAAAAAAAGTCGACTTTGACACTTAGAGAAATTTGGAGAGTTTCAATATTCTTCTTTTCAAATCCACACACAAAAAAAATTAAGCGATGAAGTATTGAGAAAACTTGAAAAAATATAACGAACTCAAAATAACTGAAATTTATTTTCTTTCTTGATTTTTTTTCATAACCACGTATTCCAAGTTTTTAAGTATGCCAAGAGCTCCAGCAAAAAACGTATTGACTCTATCCATCTCAAACTTTCCAAAAATGGTAGTTTAATATATTGCTGTCTTATAAATCTTTAAAACCTAATGTGCATGCAATATGCGGTTTTAAAATGATGATCAATTAAAGTCAGGAGGCAAAAACCATGGTTTTTCAGGTGGAAGTTTCAAGCATTTACTCATGAAACCTGTTTTTATTTAACTATTTCCAAATTGGAGATTCATATCAGTTTCTGGTATCTAACGAAGAGTAGACACAAAAAGTTTTTTTAATTATGGAAAAGTGAATGCACTGGTAGTGTTAAGGAAATGGTAGTTTTTTTCTGGAAAAATGGCTTTTTATTAAAACAAAAACCCTTAAAAATTTCTTTTCAACAAATTAGTCAAAACGTGTTATTTATGTCATATTAAATAATCATTTCAAATTATAGAAAGGTGCGCTGAATGTTAAGAAAAAAATATTTGGAGTGATCGCCTACCTTAAGTTCTTTCGATAATTTGGCGAACTTTTTCTCACAAAGCGAGAGTTAGAACCATAGACTAATAATAAGAGTAGACCGAGCTATGGCAACCCTTTTGCTGCTCATAAACCAAACCATGTGACTGGTGGATATCCTAGCAACAGCGGGCGTTGATCGAAGCAGACGATCAACGCGAGCGAGAAATAAAATAAATAGAATTGATGGAATACGGAAGAATGAGCTTTTATGAAATCCTATTTGTAAATTTGTTATTCTAAGTTGTAAATATTTTGTTAATATAGTAAGTTTTTCGTTTAGATGGTACTGTGCATTTTCTTTAGTCAATTTTTAAATAACTCTCTAAGCAATTAAAGATACAAACGCCCAAAAAGAATCGGCAAACGGTAAGATTCTTACATACAATTTCAATTTAAGATACCGATTAGTACATTTTTGCGTTAACGCAAAACGTTTACGCCATTCCGTTCACGCCAACGCTGACGTAAGATTTCCAAATGAAATAAAAGTTACTGAAAACTGTGATCAAAAACTAATTACGAATGTCAAAATAATACATAACTAAAAGAAAAACAGTTCAATCTCTGCACCTGGAAAAAAAAATTATAATGAAAACACATTGCGTCTTAAAATACATGTCGAGTGCCAAACTATAGATAATGTTGCCATCTAGCAACCATGCTGCCAAAGTTTTCGCCAAGCCTTTCCACTAGTCACGTGATGTATCCATGAACCAATTTTTTTCATCAGCAAGTCTGAGAAAGCTCGGTCTACTCTTATTATTAGTCTATGGTTAGAACCAAATAAAATCTGAGTTCGGAAAGAAAACCTCCTGCTTTTTAAAGTCAAAATTGCTCGAGTTTTTAAAATTATGTACCGATACTATACATAATAGTTAATTTCACTTTTTATTTTATTTTGTAATAACTCATTGTCATAGAATTAAGGCAAAAAAAGAAAACCATCTATTTCAGGGAGAGGGGAGGAGAAGAAAATTGGGAAATAGTTACTTGGAGAAGTTGATAGCAAATAACTAGACATTCGTCAAGTCGATGTTATAGCTGATGAAGTATAGAGTTACTAATAATGAACCGAGGGCTATGAGGTACGTACTGAAAGATGAGATCAATATTCTACTTGAAAATATCGCACTCTGCAAGGAAAGTGACACAACTTTGGGGGAAACGTACTGGCTACTGATTTAAAATCTAAATTTAATGCGCTTTCTTGCTACAAAACTCGTACAAAATTAGTTTACATAACTAAGGCGTGGTGGCGTAAAAACGATATCATCAATAGTGACACATCCTTAAAACGTCATAATTTAGAAAAAAACATTTTTGAACCTTAAGTATGCATTATGAGTTTAGACCACAAAAACTAACCAGTAAACATCACATATAAATTTTTTGTGCGCATTGTAATATTTGAGACTAAAATGCTGTAAACTACTGTAGCGTAAAGCTTTGATTTTCTCCAGTCCTGTTTTTATGAGTTGTGTCACTTTCCTTGCAGGTCTGTGATGTGTGTAAGTCTAAGAGTCAAATTGAAAAATAATAATAAATGTTAAAAAAAAATTCAAATGTAAAATAACTCGAAAACATTTAAAAGATTATGAACATTGAAAATGAAAATGCACAAAACAAAATATAATATAAGTCTCACAGCTTACATGATGCAATAATTTTTATTGCAATGGGTAAAATGCAATAAAATAGGGTGCTCGAACCAAATATCCCTAGTTTAAAACTTCCATCTCAAAACATTTATTTGAGGGAGAATGGTACATTTAACTCTTTATCATGTCAATAATATCACTTACACAATAACTTTAACCCCTTGACATGCAATGATGTCATTCCTTTCATCTGCCATTGCAAACTTCGATGTCTCCGTGACGTCATTCATTTAAAGTGCCATTGTAGATGACGTGCTGTAGATGCCATTCATTTCATTTACCATTGTAAACTCTTTGACGTCAACGAAGCGTCATTGTGCGTCAAGGGATTAAGATAATTTGGGTCTCCAAAGTTGTTTTTGCTTAGATCTCAGCAACTAGACCACTTTCAGACTTCGGGATTTCACTAAATGATTTGCTTATCTTAAGGTACAACTTAACGCTGAAAAATTAATTGATCTAAAATAAAATCATTATTTTGGTCAGGATGGAAAACAGCAAATTTCATTTAAATTCTCCATTACATGATTAAACGTAAAACGCGTTGCAACAAATATTCATTGCCTTACAACAGCAATATTATTAGTAATGATAATGAAAATTTTGTATGATGACTTTTCTGGAGCAAGCATGAAATGTTTTCCCTATCATTGCTCTCATCTATGACAATAATCGATAACGGGGCTAAGTAAAGAGATATTAGAATCTTTATCACGAGTAAATTCTATGTTTTGAAACATAAATTAGTTTGGAAAACCTTCAATATTTAAATGGTTTGAATTAAATTAGCAAACAAACAAGTCCTAGAGAGGAACAAGGATTAATTTTTAGTGTCAACTGCTTAAAGTTTTAGATACGTATATAGGTTTTTCCTGTTAGTACGGAGCATTTATATGAAAAAAAAGGTGAAGTTTCGTGATGGTAACATTATTCTATTTCTGAATTACATTTGCACTAAGAAGAATAAAATAGCAATTTTTTTTTAATTCTAAGTACTTTTCATAATGCATTCAAAGGACCAAATAACTTTCCTGTGTCAGAAAGGACAATTTAATTTTATTCTTGTAGTTTTCAAAAATTTCAAGAAAATACCCCACAAACGAAGAAAAGTGCGGTTCTAATTATTTAAACCAAATCTTCCCCATAAGAAAAATATGCATTGTTTCAACACTCAAAGTTATGACTGAAAGCTAGATAATAATAAAAAGAATTTTCATGACTTGAGCCGCACTTTTCTTCGTTTTTGGTGTCATTTTCTTGGAATTTTTGCAAACTACAGGAATACTTAAATTGTCCTTTCTGACCCAGAAAAGTTATTTTGTCCTTTTGAGTGCATTATGAAAAGTGATTGGTATTTTTCTAAAAATTATTTCATTCTCTGTTGATGCTATGACGAACCTACTGCTGTTGCAAGCAGAAAAAGGGGAACATGGTGTCACAATGCAGTAGAAAGCAAAACTTGCCTGTTGTCTGAGTAGGCTGAAGAAAAATTCGTAATAGCAGTGCAAATGATGTTGCAGTGTGCTGTCAGAATGAGCAAAAGAAATCCCCCCAATACTAAAAGAAAAACGTAGACCAATACTTTCCTCAAAACCGGCAGTTTCTACTGCTCCTAAAGATGAGGGACATTCTCGTGAAAATAGTACAAATCACGCACGACAATTTTTTTTTTTTAAAATCAGTGTTAACAATTAATTACCACCAATTCATCATATTTTTTCCATTGATTCCCTCCATATAATTGTGTATAATCAAGAATCAATGGATTGGACATAATTAGTTTATGAAGAGCTAAAATATATTTGGAACAATAAGGACGACCTTAGGTGTCCCAGCTTTAAACCAGTAGGAGTTGAAATGAGATTTAAGATCGTACTAAAATATAGTTACAGTACAAAGTATCAATAAAATTACATCTTTCACACAAAAATAATTTTATAGCAATGCAGTGTGGAAGAAACATTTCCCATGGAATTTTTTTTTATGTCCCAACATTTTCTATGTTTCGCAGTATCCACTCGATTACAGCCATTTCAAAAATAAAATAAGCAACTACACAATCTAGCAACATTTTAAAGAAATCTAAATAGTATTATTTCTTAGTCAGCCACTAATTGCACAGTAGGACAAACAAGGTGAGTCCTATCACTTTTTTCTGATAGTTAATTTGAATTGTTGGTTGTCTACTACGTTACATTTGAACTAATGATTAAAAAAATATTTCCTTGAAGCTGAAGATAGAATGTCAGTTTTATAATCTTTATTTCATTTTACTGTAACTTTTTAAAAATTATTATTAAAACGATTTTTTTTAAGTTTATCTGTCAACTGTGTTACATTAAGTGTTTAAAAAAATTTGCTTATACATAACCCTTTTGTTAATTAATCATACACAAATAAATTGAGAGTTAATTTTAAAAATATGATTAGAAGGTAGAAATTTTCTCTATTGATAAACGAAATTTCAGAGTGGCAGATACGATTTGTACTATTTTCGGGAGAATAACCCCTATATTATAACGAGATAAGACGACGGATTGGGTCATGAACCGAATAAATCTCACGGGTTCAAAAGTTCCCTGATGTTTAATTATTAACTTTGCATGTATTGAGTTCGGTTTTGATGCTTTCTTATACATCCTAGCTTTTTGCTAACTAAAGGAATATTTCAAAACCAGGAAATTTTCATTTGGACACCGCGAGTATTGAAGTATCAAGTAAAGGAGTAGTCACATGCCAAAAGTCCTTTAAAAATTAGTGTAGGAACAAGTTAGGAGGGGCAGCACTAGAAACCTAACAACTTCAAAAGAAGTTGAGTGCCATAAAAATAACATTTCACTGTTTACTGAATGGCAGGTTAAACTGTACTACAAAAAAAAAAAAAAATGCATATTTAGCGCGTGCATATGAACACATATACATGTATAAAAACTAAAAGATCAATTTAAGTAATGTTATGTATTCCAGTATTATTTAAACTGAAGAAGGAATTTTTGTTAACTTTGTCTTTATTTAAACTTTGTAAATAACTAATGAATACCTATGGTTTTTTTTCTTTTTTGTAACATATTTGCGCTGATTCAAAAAAAATATATTTATCAGTCGTACTGATTTTATGCATATATTTTCTTTTTAACTTCATAGCGAAATTTAGTTTTATGAATAAATATGTTAATTTATACCCTTAATTTTGTTTTGAAGTCAGTTAATATTTTAAAAAATACTTTTAAAAAAGCATGATCAAGTTACATGGTATGAAACTATCATGGAATCATAATATAGCAACTAAAAAAAAAAAGAGAAGAATCCGCCAAATAATTTTCCTCAGATTGAAAGAGAACCTGAGAAATTCATGCTTACTGCACGTATCTATAGCGTTCTTTTTTTTAACTGGTTAAAATGTCAATCGATCAAACATATTGATTTAACCGCTGTTTATTTTAAAGAAACCTTCATTTAAAACCCTTGAAATAATAAATACGTGAAACGTTAATATTAATTACTGCTTTATGACGCCCGTTTTTTAATGGGGTGGTTTCCTTCAGTCAAAAGTACTTCTTTGAGGCATGGAAATAGATAGAATAAGCAAAAAAAAAAAAAAAAAAGAAAACATGGACCCAGAAAATACTTTTATTTTCCCAACAGTTTTTTTTTAAATGGTCCGATTTTTCAAACAAGGCGTGGTCTTGATGACGTCACAAATGATGCACTTTGCCGCATCTTTCTACTACGTTTCCACGTTATGATAATCAAGCAGCGAATTAAACATTGCACTCTGCGCTTGCTATCAACCATATCATTGCCAATGCACGTGAGTAAAGATTCGAATAAAATATTTTACACTGTGAATGGCAACACTGGCATTTCATCATTTGTGATGTCATCGGCAGAAGCCATGAACAATGAAAGCGTCCCGATTTAAGTAATGTTTTGAAAATATTAAACGTAAACAAATTTATAAAAAAATGATCGGATCCTATGTTTTTAAGAATGCTTTTTCAAAAAAATAATACTTTTAAAATTTTGGAAACGACCCCATTGGAGTTTCATTTTAAATCAGTTGTTTAAATTGATCAAAAATATTTACTTAAGCCTAGCTGGTTTCTGCGAAACTTACTGATTTTCTTTTCATAAGTTTTTTTTTTTTTTTTTTTTTTTGTAATTGATCAATATGGTTAAATAAAGTTATGGGACTTTGTCGGGATCACCCTCAAAGACTTCTCGAACTGTAAATTTCAGGAGAGGGGGGAGGCGGGATTTTTTAATTAGCCGAAAACTCGAAATTTTACCACATGATAAAACGCGAGCGTATACGTAATGAGGAGACACATGTAATGAGAAAAGACACTAGATATTTAAAATAATTTCATCGCTGCAAAAGTGCCTCTAAATTTTCCAAATATTCAGGAAAAAATTCGACGAATGAGGAAGCTTTTTGGGGGATCCCTGATCACTTTCTATCGGTTAAAGAAAGAAACAATGAAATTGGTTCATTTAGTGGGAAATTGTGGATGGGAAGAAAAGAAAAAGAGGATAAGAAGTTAAAACCTCTCCGTTTTAACCCTTCAGGTGGTATATCCTTTTCTCCAGGCGGGTAGAGATTATAATTTCGACGATGAGCGTAAAAATTGAGTTGTACTGAACACTTCAAGTGCAATGTCGAAATATGAATAAAATACTTCCTCTGTTGCATTTCATTTCTTTTGAATTAAATCAAACAAAATTATCAAAAATCAGTTAACCAGTATGCGCAAAATTAAAAGGAAAAATTTTATCTCTCAAAAGCAGATGTTCCTCAAACCAGAACAGAAAAAAAAGTTTAAAAATTAATTTGAATTTTGACATCCGGAATTTAAATTATGTTTTTCGCAGTCACGTGTGTGTTTGTGTCTGTGTGCAGGCATGAGTGTGTGAGTATGTGTGCGTGTAGGTGGGGATGTGTGTGTGTAGGTGTGCGTGCTTGTGTGTATGCGTGTGTGTGCGCGCGTGTGTATGTGCGTATGTGTGTGTATGTGTAGGTGTGTGTGTGTATGCGCATGTGTGTAGGATATGGACGCAGCTTGGAGACGATTTTCGCTAGAGGAGCAGCATCGTGAGGCCGGTCGACGGTGGTGCTGCAGAGGGAGGCGGGGGAAAAGAAAATCATTGGAATTCAAAACAGTCAAATGAGAACAATAAGCGATGTGATTGCTCAAAAAGGTTTATCCAAAGGGTTAAAGTCGAGAAAAAAAAGTAAACATTGCACCGAGTGCTTACCCGGTCACTGCTGTTGTTGTTGTTCCCGTACGTGTATAACGAAATACCCTCGGGCTATATTATGGAGCTAAATAATACTAGCTTATGTTATTGGAAGTGTATGATCAATTATTTACAATTTAGAAATTGTTTCTTGCAAACTCTTTTTTTGTGTAATTTGAACTCGATGAGTTTGACTTTTATCCTACATACATTTTCCACGAAACCGATCAAGGTGTTATTTCTTCCAAACCGTTTTTCTCTCTCTCCCATCTTGTTCTCAAAGACGTTTTAGTGGTTTGAGATCCGAATTCGCGCTAAACGATGCTGCGATCATGACTGGCAATGCAATGCCAAACTGGCAACCCACGAAAACAATAACTCTGCGGTCTCTATTGTTTGCTTTGCGGTATCGTAACTTCATGTCCTGTGACGTCACACGCTGATTCTCCCGCACTGTTTAGGTGTCCCAGAGATTGTCTGTCGCATGTTCGGCTTGCCCTTGCAACCTCCGTGTCACTATCCTCTTGCATTTCAGTAAGAGGCATTTTACCACAAGACACGGCCGATCAGGAAGAAGCGGAGACATAATTTATATCTTCGAGTGCTTAAATGAGACATTATATTTCGAAGTTTCGATGCAGTGCTTTCTGGAATTTCCTCTGTATTAGGTCTTTGGGAAAACAACTTCAGGCAAAACTTTGTAAGACTGTTTTCCTAAAACTGTCCTATTATCGGGTGGGGGTGGGGGGAATCTTGACCAAATTTAGCGCAGAGACCCTTTGATGCTCAGGAATTGATACAAGGTTATTCTCCAAAAAAGTTTACTCTTGTTAAAAACAACGGCTAATTTCTTGGAATTTAAAAAAAGCCCCAGGAGGTCTAAATTTAGAGTCATAAATACTTTTTTTTCCTTTTCGTATCTAAGCTTGATTGTTGATCATGCGTCACTTGACGCAACTTTTACTTTCGAGAAGACCATGCAGCGCCCGGCAACGTAGCTATTATCTACTAAAAATCGTCTTTCTATTTCTGTTAATCACTCCTGTGATATATTTTGCACGCTAAAAGCAATTACCGATTAACTTTTCGCTGTCAAATGAGGACTAATTTATCAAAAGGGAACATGTTCAGGAGGTGAGAAAGACGAATTAGGGTAAGAGCAAAATAGTTTTATCAACTATTCTGGGGAAAAAAAAGCATAAGAGATATCGCCATCTTAATTTTGGATATGTGCCTTTTGAACGAAAACCTGAATGTTGAACATTCCAATTTCACCAAAACTCGTAATATTTCACCCTCTCATATTCTCTTATCGAAGTACATGAACCTTAAAGTAGTGGATTAAAATTTTAGGATTTTGAACATGTGTTCCTTTGGATCTAAAAGTCTTCGTACTAGAAGTTCCTTCCGGATGTGTCTCCTTTTATTCAAAATAAAACGTGCAGTGGATGGATTTGTTACCTTTTGATCAAAAAGCCACACTTCACCCTTAAATAAAAGATGATTTTCTACGTTTGGACTTCTTGAGAGTAAGTGATTTAATAAAGGTCATATGAAAGATTAAGAAAATGTCATAAAATGAATTTTTCTAAAGAGTGGATAGGTTCCCTTTTGATTAATTACTCCTCAAATGCTATTCAAGTTCATAGCAGTTATCAGCAACCTCGGAACGCGAGCAGATTGTACTTGTGGCAATCGAAAGTCCATTAGTATTAAAAAACTATGTGTAACATTGCCACTGGCAAATAAAGTTCATGCAAAAAAATATTTTTACCATGATAAAAATGAAAATATCATTTTAAATTAATAAAAACTGGACAATAATGCAAATTATGTTGAACAGTTAGTTCATATTGATAAATTTGATTGCTTTTACATTGTAAATTGAGTAAAAATTGTTGCAAAAAATGTTGATAACATTTTTTTTTTTTTTTTTTTGCAGATTGATTAGATTATGATTACAATATAAGCATTATGTTTCTACTAAATGCTTAAATTTAAAATAATTTACTTTTTAATAAATAATGTTAACAAATTATATAAAAGTTTTATTTCATCACCAAATTAATTGTATACGTATAAAACACATGAAAAGCTGCATTTTCATTCTGTCTAATTCGTCTGTCATTTAATGCAAAACTTTTTCCGTCGCCCCGGACTTTTTGCAAAGAAGTGAAAAAAATGGCAACCCTGCATACGGGGCTTAGTGCGGGACAAAGTAAAATAGTTCACTTCGCTTACTTATTCATTCACGTATTAATTTATTTACGTACTCATTCATTTATCAATTCAAATGTTTAAATACATTTATTCCTTAATTCAACTTCTCTTTATTCATTCATTCACTTATTGAGCAATCACGATTGCTTATTGTTCTCGCCTGAGCGTCCTTGATGTTGTGGTTCCTTTTTCAGCTTGGACCAGGGGCCTCTGCAGCACCACCGCCCACGGCCTCTGCAGGCGTGCCTCCTCTGGTCCTGCGCACTGTCACCTGGAAACCTGCACGCACGCACGCACGCCTGCACACACACACACAATTATACACACGTAACCACCCAGGAGGAGGGGCAGGCTTGAAGGGACAGAAGCCGTTTTTAGAAACAATAACTCCAGTGAGCAGGGTCTTGCCGAAATTCGTGATTGTCAAAAACATAATTTAAATTCAAAATTTCGGAATTCAAATTAGTTTTTTTTTTTTTTTTCTGAATCTTTCACTATTTTTTTTCACTTGTCTTTTCTCTCATGTATTATTTAGTTTATTAACTTATTTATTCGTTCATTTTTCATTATTTAATCATAAGTTGAAGAATTCATTTCTTCATTCATTTATTTTTTTAAGAAAATAGTTTTCATAAACAAATAGAAAATATTAATAATATCATAAACAAAGAGAAAAATATTTTATTTTTCACTTTTTTTAAGGTACAATTTTACTGCTAAAAAGGAATTACTATTTCAACGCAAGTTTCATTATATTTTTCGATCTTTTGTATGTGCATTTATTTATTTATTTTTTCATGTGCTGTGATTTTCAAAATAAATTTCTAATTTGCTCATTTTGACAAAGGTGATTTATTTTTAACCCCTTCAGTCAGAATGATGAAATACTTAACCAAAAATGTTTATGTTGTAATTGTTATGTAATGGTTATGCAATGGTTATGCAATTTAAAGGGTTATGTACAGTAGGGGGAAATCCGGTTTTGGATAGTGCGGAAAAGTTGCTATATGGGCCCGTTATTAACCATAAAAAATTTCGCTAAATTTGTTTAATATTTAACCGACGCTATTTGACCTTGAAAAACTGAAAAAAAGGGCGAAAATGCACTTTTCAACCACTTTGGGGGGGGGGGGGGTCAAAAATAAAAAGTTGAAGCTAGTTTTAGCAAACATTAGAAGTATCTGTCAGTAAATTAGTTGAAATCCTCAAAGACTTTCATACATTTCGTAGAATATCTTTACTAATAATAAAGCTGAAAGTCTCTGTCCAGATTTATGTCTGGATGTCTGTGACCCGCATAGCGCCTAGACCGTTCGGCCGATTTTCATGAAATTTGGCACTAAGTTAGTTTGTAGCATGAGGGTGTGCATCTCGAAGCGATTTTTCGAACATTCGTTTTTGTTCTTTTTTATTTCAATTTTAAGAACATTTTCCGGAGCAAAATTATCATACGATGGACGAGTAAATTGCGAAATTATCATGACGTGGAACCGTAACATGGGAGAGCGAATGAACATAGCCAATTGGCGAGAAATTTATCATCCATTATTTGTAAATATACAGGTGAACCAAATGACCTTTTAATTTTCTACTACGGGCAAAGCCGTGCGGGTACCACTAGTTTAGGAATATTTGGAAAAATGGATAGAGTAACAACCCAGAAACTACGAAAAAGAGAAAAAAGATGCCAAAAAATTGAAACAAGTGTTGCTTTGGATGAGAAAGACATATCAGTAACCAGCACAAGTGGATTCAGGGTTAAGGAAAGTCATATTACATTGAATGAACCTGAAACAGAACTTGAATCAGGAGAAAGCACAGAAAATACAGATGACGATTTTAAATGGAACTATCCGCTTTCAAGAAAACGTAAGCGAACTGATGCGCCATCAACAACGACAAGTCAAATGAGACTTTCTATGCCTCATACAGCTTTAGCAGCAGATCTAACTGGCGCTTCAAAGCAGTTCTCGCTGATTTCGACTTAGTTTCTCCTAAACAAAACAAAAATATAAGGAGAGAAGTCGATAAAAAAAAAGGAGCGAGCTAAGAGAAAGGGATTAAAGAGCAGTTAAAGGGGCAGCTATAAAGAGTTTGTATTTTGACGGCCGCAAAGATGACACCCTTCAAAAGACATCTAGCCATCAAAAATTAGCATCTGAAGCACAATGTAGCACTGATAGAAGAGTCAGGTAGCAAGTACATCGGTCATTTATCACTAACAGTTGTTGAAAGTGCAAAAAAAAAAAAAAAAAAAATCGCAAGGTATTATAGGCTTTGCAAAAAAGTATAATATGAGCTTGCTTAACTTAACGGTTATTGGATGCGACGGAACAAATGTAAATACGGGATGGAAAAGTGGAGTAATTCGTTTACTTGAGACATATCTCCAAATACCTTTACAGTGGAACATATGTCTGCTGCATACTAATAGGTTGCCACTGAGGCATCTTATTCTGGAAATGGACGGTTGCACAAAGGGGCCACATTCATATTCTGGAGCTATCGAACAACTTCTTAGAGATTGTAAAAAAAAAAAATCTGGTGGTCAAATTTGATAAAATTGACTTATTCTTCTGTTTTTGGACATGGAAGATAGAAAAAGTTTAAGTACTGAACAACAATATTTATATAGAATATGTCTTGCCGTAAAAGATGGTAGTTGTCCTTCTAGCATGGTTGACAGTAGCCCAGGCAAACTCAGTCATGCGCGATGGCTGAGAACTGCAAACCGTTTGATGGTTTGGGGTCAAAATGTCGCCCCCGAAATGTCGCGGGACAAAATGTCGCGGCCAAAATGTCGCCGGTCCAAAATGTCGCCGGGCCGAAATGTCGCTTGTCCAAAATGTCGCCAGGCCAAAATGTCGCTTGTCCAAAATGTCGCCAGGCCAAAATGTCGCCGATCCAAAATGTCGCCGGGCCGAGATGTCGCTTGTCCAAAATGTCGCCGGGCCAAAATGTCGCCTGTCCAAAATGTCGCCGGGCCAAAATGTCGCCGATCCAAAATGTCGCCGGCCCAAAATGTCGCCGGGCCGAAATGTCGCCGGGCCAAAATGTCGCCTGTCCAAAATGTCGTAGAACCAAAATTCGCTCATTCAGTTGGTAAGAAAAATGCAAATGTACAAAAATGCTGTTTAACACCAAATTTGCAGAATAAATGATTAATGCCTTTAATGAATGTCTTCGTTAAAAATGGGACTGAACTGAGTTTCTTGATGAATTCTAAAAAGATTATTCCGTTTTGATTCGCAACTCTCGGCTGTTTTTCAGCAAACAAATAGAATACAAGCGTTACGTTATCTTATTTCTTGTGACTCGCTATCTACCAACTGTAAAACGTTCTGACGGCGTTCAGTTCTGACGTTCAATAAATTTTTTAAAACTTTTCTTCAAGAATAGTGTGCGTTTGTATGTGACCGATTTTTTGGGGCCATTCTACGTCAAAACCTGTGGTAAGAATTCGAACGATACCCGCAAGTACCCATATATGATTTAGGGCTGCGTGGTTTTTTTGCGTCAATTCGTTCAAGATAGTGGAGTAACTGAACGTTTTCATCGATATGCGTGACTGTCATTGCTCAAAAAATGATGAACAGAATCAAATAAAATGTTAGGAAGCAGCAGGGGGACAGATTTTGGGGCCAATAACACCAGAGGGTGGAGCAATCGAATGTTTTTTTTCCTTTCTTTTTTTTTATCTGTGACTGATATATCTCAAAAAGTAATACAGTAGACCCTCGTTTTCAGCAGGTTTATTTTACGCGGTTTCGATTATACGCGGTTGAAGATTTGACACCTTTATTTTATTTACGCAGATGAGTTTCGGTTTTACGCTGATGCGGCAATGCAAACAGGTAACATTTTCCTCTCTTTCAAAACCCAAGCTCCTATAGATTGCAGATTACTCGTAACTAACTGCATTTTGGCGTGCTAATAATCGAACTTGGGTCCTTGGAGACATTTTATGCGATTGGTTCCAGAGCTTTTTCCATTATAGAAGTGAAGTGATGAAACTCACACAGTTCAGAACTCACTGGGAGAAGAGCTTTTAGGAGTGACAAAGGAGGTCAAAACCAACGAGGATACCGACTCCGGTGACACACAACCAAAAAGGCTCACATTGAAAATTTTGAACCATTCGTAGACAATAGAAATAATCTTTTTTCTGATTTGTTAGTAAAGGAAGATTTTATCAAGGAAATGACGCAAGTGGTCATGGATGCGTTAATGCTCAGCAAAGAATTAGAGGAAAAATTCTTAATGACTACCAAAAGACTATCATAGCCAGCTCTTCTTCATAAACAGAACACGAAATTAGTTTGTTTTCTTTATGCATATTATGCATAAAAATCGATATAAGTACACATTAAACTTTTCATACAATTAGTCATCACTAGAATGAAGTATTTTTTTTATCTACGGAACCTAATCCCTATTTTGAACCCATTCCCTATTTTTGATATTAGGTCTCAATTTACGCGGTTTCGATTTACGCAGCATTTCCGTGGAACATAACACCCGCGTAAAACGAGGGTCTACTGTACAAGGGTTAAGACAAAATTTGGTCTACAGGTATATCTTAAAGGGCGAGTTGCTCATTTATTTTTGGCTTCAGTCATCCCAAAAGGATGGATCACCGCATATTTTTAATCGTTTTATGTGACTGCTATATCTCAAGAAGTAATGCGAGGATTCATACAAAAATGTAGTATGCAAGTGAAATTAAACGAAAACAAGCCTTATTTTCGTTCTAAGTTGAGTTTCGTAATCGTTTACGTGAGTCAGTAAACGAATGTAATTAAATAAACAATGAAAAATATACTGAATTGAAATATGAGAGGTTGAGCAAGATATCAATAAAATCTAAATTAGCCGTGTATTCCTCTCATTTTTGTAGCACTTTAACTAGCGTGGGTGTTAAATGAAAACTGAGTTTGCATTCTTATACAATTTGCGTAGTAAAAATTCAATAATTAAAACAGCATTACAGTTCTTAGGGTGATGTTAAAAAAATCTATGAGAAAATTAAATTTCATTAAGATACCTTTCTACTTGATTTCCACTCTGGCCCGTGATTTCGAATTTTTCTAGTGAAAGGGGAGAAGGAGTATAACGGGCATATAACCAATGCAAATTTCATAGGATTGCTATAAAAAGCACTTCCACTTGTATATATATAAAAAAAAATCAAAGTCGGGGGCCATTCCGCCTGATCCCCTAAATTACTGACTTGTCGCTAAGGTAATAATATGCTGGAGTGAAGGAGTTATTTGTTTTTACTTCATTACGCCAAAAAATACAAACCGCTTATTCTCTTGCCATATTCACATAGCGCCTCACTATTCTTTCATTCGCCTTTAGAACAGTTTAGTTTTACTTCCATACCAATTTTTTGTCTGAATCCTTGCGTTACATCTTGATCCTTTGCTTTACATCTTGAGTATTATTATTAATCAGATTAAACGAGAAAGAGAAATCCGTTGCAGCAGCCTTTCTCATGTTTACGTTCTTAATAGTATACAGAAAAACGTATGTTTTTCTGAAAACTATTAATTTTCTGGAATTAATCTGATGCTTACGAATTAAGACAGGAGAAAACGTTTGAAATTTTTGAAGGAACTTACTTTGAAAGGCAATTAATAATCTTTCGCAACTTTTATGCTGAAAAGCATCGACGTACATTTAAATTTTTCGTACCAATTGAACTAGCGAATTTTGGACCGGCGACATTTTGGACCGGCGATATTTTGGGCTGGCGACATTTTGGGCCGGCGACATTGTGGACTGGCGACATTTTGGACTGGCGACATTTTCGACTGGCGACATTTTGGACCGGCGACATTTTGGACCGGCGACATTTTGGGACGGCGACATTTTGAACCGGCGACATTTTGGATCGGCGACATTTTGGACTGGCGACATTTTGGACTGACGACATTTTGGGACGGCAACATTTTGGACCGGCGAAATTTTGGGACAGCGACATTTTGGACCGGCGACATTTTGGGACGGCGACATTTTGGGACGGCGACATTTTGGGACGGCGACATTTTGGCCGCGACATTTTGGCCCGCGACATTTTGGCCGCGACATTTTGGGCATATACCCCGTTTGATACGCTTGTATATAGGGCTTGGGTATAGTATAGCGCTTGTATATAGGTTATACGCTTGAACACCAACTCCATCAGAAAATCTTACAATGCTTGTAAAGTATGTAATGTTAGTTTATGCTCCAATGTGGTTTGAAATAAAAATGAAACCGAACTGCCAGTATGGTGCCCAACATTTTTGGAAAATGATTTCTCTTGCAAGGCAGTTTCCAGACAACGCTAAGGAGATATTTTTCAAAGTTCTCTCAAATAATGCATATTTCGCTCATCCTGAACAGCTACTGTTGACAATGTTGTTTGATTCAAGAAAATACATTCGGGGATTAGCTGTTAGGCGCATTCTGAACTCTAGAAATAAAAAGACGAAGAGCTCGGATGGTGTACGATTTTTTAAGCGTCCTAAACTCAATTTTGAAGCCGTTGATTATGTTGATTTAGTTGATTGGGCAAACTGTTGTTACAGAGCCACCTCTTACAATGCATCTAAAAGATCAACAATTGAAAGATGCATCTAAAAGACCAACAATTGACAGAAATGTGCGAAGAACAGCCTACAGAGTTCACTTTCGAGAAATTTCCCTGTCACACGCAAGCTGTGAAACGTTGTGTGAAACTAATAACCAAAGTTGCAATAAAATTTCGTGGTGAAACTGCACGAGATGGATACATTCGTGCCAAACTTCAAAATAGGAAATAACTTCCATCATTTGATAACAAGGGACAATATTATTCCAAAAAATAATATTCATTATGCCTGAGGTATTATAAATCAAATTTGAAGATTTCTTTTTCAAAATTGTTATTATCTTTATATGTAATTCTAGAAAATGTATGATACTATTGCGTGATAATAATTACTATGATTAATAGTGCTATTAAATGTCTATGATTTCATTTTGAAAAATAATTTTCACATTGGTATTTAAAGAAATTCAATATTTTTTCATTTTTCTCCAATTTTTGATTACAGAAAATAGCGGTTAAATGCTCATTAAAATCAATGAAACATTTTATAGGCTCGAACTGACTCATTATATGACATTTTCGGTGCATTCCAGCAAAATATTTGGAATTTAGTTTTTAAAAAAAAAATTTCGACAAAAATTCATTTTTCACTTTTTTTTCGGTTTTTTAGTGTCAAATAGCGTTGGCTAGATATTTTTTAATGTTTAAGAATTTTTTTTGTGAGTGCTAACTAGCTCACTACGCAACTTTTGCGCGCTATCCAAAAATTGATTTCGAAAAAAAAATTTTTTCGGCTTATTTCGGCCCACCCTAATGTACAGTGTCCTGCGGTAAGGCGTATCTTATGGACAAAATTTCAAGTTTGCAGGCAAAAAATTAATCGAGTTTTAATTCGTCCAATATTCCGGATTCATAATTTTGAAATTAATATTTCAGATAAAAAACAATGAAATATCAAACAAACGTCATAGTGAAATGTTCTCCAAACAATAATAATACATAATATAAGCATTTGAAATGAATTATAGAAGATATATATATATATATATACTTTCTTTTTTTTATCGGGAAAAAATCTCGCTTTCGCGACGAGAATCCATGGTTGGAAAAATGAGCCGCTCTCTGTCACTCAATCTCTATATTTTAGCATTGTCAATCCCAAAACAAAAATTCTATAACAGATAATAACAAAAAGAATGTAGAGTCAACTACAAAAAAAAATGAAGTAATTTAATCAATTATTAAATGATTAGCAGCTGATTAAAGTTCACATGTCCGGTATACTGGACACCAGATCTAAAGGGGAGTTCACTTTGCCCCACACTCCCCCGTTGTTTTAATATTTTATCTTAAAATAATAAATAAAAGAATTTTTGAAAAAAATATATAATTATATTTAAAAAATGGCGAACTGTGGAATAATAAATGGCTTAGAAATCCAGAAAGATAGCCTACCGATGCTTTAGAGCAACTCCACATAATACGGCAAAATGATTTTTGATTCTTCCTAATCCTCATGTAAATAATAGCCAATGATCGAGTAACGCGCGTGTTTCAACAATGAAACTTGCGCCACGGCATGATACTTTGATAATATGTTTTGGTAATGTTTAATATGCAGGGAAAGGCTTTATTGTGACAGGGCTGAACTCGATCCGGCAACTTAACAGTTTTACTGGTAAGGACTGTGTCATT
This sequence comes from Uloborus diversus, assembly GCF_026930045.1. NCBI lineage: Eukaryota > Metazoa > Arthropoda > Arachnida > Araneae > Uloboridae > Uloborus > Uloborus diversus. The sequence continues at coordinate 155,116,021 of NC_072732.1, read as the reverse complement.
TCAGGGGAATGAAGAAATGGAAAAGCGGTCAACCATGAACGCTATTTACTGGAGTTTGGAGTTCATCCACTGGAGTTAGGGTTAAAATTTCAAATATCAAAATATCACCGAACAGGCAATTGCTTCGTTAAAATGTAGAAGAGAGAAGCAATTTTCACCCGTCGAAGCAATTTTCACCCGTTGCCTTGACAGGCAACTATTCTAGTTTAGAATAGTTATGTTTTACAGGTCCGATGTCATACTTTTGAAAATATTTTTTTTTTCTGAGCGAACTCAAAAATCAATTTAAACCGATAATCAGGCATTTATTAAAACTCATTTATGATTGTCTAAAAAAAAAAAAGTTTTCCATTCGTTCTTGACACACATTAAAGTAGGGGAATGTGGGAAAAAATGAACGAATTGGAAATTTGTTTTGAAAATTACAATACATAAAGAAAGAACATTGTATTTTATAATAAAACTTGCTTTGAAACAGTATTTTTTAAGTTTTGGCAGTAAATTTGAGACTTTAAAAGAAAAGTGGAAAGTTTTCACTTTTTTTTTCATGTGGCAAAGTGAAAAATAAAATATTTTTGTAATAAAATATTTTCTCTTCGATCCCAAAACATATTTATGATCAAAAGAATCAGTAAGTAAAAAGTTGAATTAATAAATGAAAAAGATAATGAAACAATAAACGAATAATTAAATGAATAAAGCAATTGATTTCTGACGAAAAATAAATGAGCGAGTAAAACAATTAATTAATAAGAAAATAAGTGAATGAATAAGTAAATAAGTGAATGAATAAGTAAATAAGTGAATTACTAAATGAAGGAATGTAAAAATGTATTAATGAATAAATGAAAACGTAAGTGATTCTTTTTAAATGATTTGAATTAGAAAATGAAACAAAGGGTTTCACTTTGCCGCATCCACTTTGCCCCGCATGTGCTTGACTCGATGTACAATTTATTTAAAAACAAATAAACTTAATATTAACTAAATTATTACCGCATTGGATATTAGGAGTTCCCAATTATATAATGTTTAAAATGTCAATAACAATAATTTTATCATTTTATAGTAACAAAAATAATTTTTGACTTACATCAAAATATTACTATATGAGTAACAAATTTTTAAATGACCTGTATTACCTAATGCTGAAATGCTTTCCCTGACGAAATAGACTACACACGATACTACATAGTTAAAATAATAGCAGATAGGTGGAGCAAAAAGTAGAGTAAATATTTCAGCCTTTCACTTTGCCCCATGTTCCCCTACATTCAAAGAAAATTTTAAAAACTAAAACGATGTGCTGCAACATCAGTTAATAAAATGATTTATAACACTGTATTCTTGCGTCACCAAAAAAATCCCAGTGTTGAGCATTTTATCAAAGAAAGTATTTTTATTATTTGGTAAACTAAGAAAATGTTTTCACGGTCGATGATACATCACTGACGCATTGATTGTTTCACGAAAGGCAATTTATTCCGCTCTAAGTCAGAGGGCTCATTAGGGGGATGCTTTCGACACAAGAATAGAGGTTGGGTACGAGCTATTGTTACTTTACCTTGTAGCGATAAATAAGGAATGAAACGTATCAAACACAGAAAGAACGTGTTACAAACACAGAAAGAACATGTGTGAAGTTTTATACGGTTTTCCAGAAAAGAAATATGGTAGAGACTTTCCGTTTTTCAAGCTTAATTGTAGAGTTATAGATTAATGTGTTTTTTAATTGAAAACTGCACGTTTTGCAACAGAATAATTATTGAAAAAAAAAGTATATGGGGCAGTGATAAGCAAAGGGATGCAAGTGGACTTTTTAAAGTTTTGAGTAAAATGTGTTTAAAAGTTCAGATCCTAGGTAGGCTTTCATTGATTTTTTTTTCGAAAATCATGCCATATAGCAACACCTACCAGAACTGCTAGTACTTTTACTTGTTATCTCAACAATTTTAATTTTGGCACTTACATCCCTTTACACCTCACTGCCTCCTATCTTCCTAGCCCGGTTTGAATATCTGTAAATAACTAAATGCATATCCGTAAATAATTTTTGGCGTAAAATAATATTAAGAGTTTTACTTTCAAAACGTTGGGGATATACAGAATGTCCACACTAATTGTGGTCCTATAGCTAATTTCTAAACCGTTAGAGATAAGCGTATAGTTCCAATTGGGGGGAAAAATTTAATTGTGTAAAGAATAAGAATTTATGAAATTTTTGTCCAGGAATAAAGTTTTCAAAAATTACAAAATGTAACTTTTTACAGTCCTCCAGTCCTAGTAATTAAGTTTAATAAAATTTTCTTGATACACTAACCTTTAAAAGCTAAAAAAATCAATCTTCTATGACAGAAATTGGCCGAGTTATAAAGTTTTGAAAAATCACGGTTTTTGAAAATTTTAAGACGTCAGCGAAAAAGCTCTTAAGGGGATGTGTGTGAATTGACAAAGTGTGTTGATAGGTTTAAATTTATTTTGGTTCTTGTTATGAGGAGGCATTATTAATTGTTGAAAAGATTGAAGACAAATGAAAAGTGTTAATGATGTTCAGTTTACTGCTGGAAACATTCGCTGCTTCTTTTAAGCGCAGATGCAAGGGACGAATAATGGAGGCAATCAACCCTCTTTTGAAGGACTCTACGCGCTGGCAATATTTAAAAGTTGAAATCCTGAAAACGAAATTGAAGACAATCTTTGATGCCGAAAGAGGAAGGTTTGGAATTCTCTCCCATAACTTTTTCGAAATTGGAGTTTCAAAACGGCAATTTTCGACGATCGTTGGTGATGTTAGAGAGAGGAAACGTTCGGAGGATTTCTACCTATAGGACCTTTTCCAAAATTCAAAGACGCGCTTTTCGAAAATTTCAAGTAATGTTAGTGGAAAGGATGGAATTCAGGAGCTTTCATCCTGGAGTTTTCCCAACGTAAGTTCTATAAGCGAAGCCGAAGAAGTAGTTTCAGAAGAATTCCTGGAACTTTTCTGAAATTGAAGTTCTGAAAAGCGCAAATTCAGAATATCTTTGGTGACGAAGAAGGAAGGGAAATGGTTCAGGAACCTTCTCCTCTCCCTCCGCTTGGCTACATCTCACTCTATTTTTTTAATTTAAAAACAAATTATTATGGAATGCAATGCTATGCTTCATGCATGTGTATATCAGATACGTACAATGAGATAACTAATACTTAAAATCAATCTCTCTTTGAAAAAATTCCGAACCTGCCCTTGCTGCTTCTGTGTCGGATTGCTTACCAAAACTTTAATGAGATTTTTAACTGACGAAAAAGCGGAGGAGGTTCTCAAGTCGACCCGTATATATATTTTTTAATTATTATATTTTTTATGTATGACCACGCTTAATATTTTACAGAATTGTCCGATTTCAATTATTCTTTTTTTATTGAAAAGGGTATACCCCGAAGTTGGTCCGATATAAATTTGAAAAAAAAAAAATCCTACCCTAAAGGTGGGAAAAGGGTGATTTGTTGTTCACTCATAGATTTTTTTGATGCTAAGTTGGGTAGTACAAAAAAAAAAGAAACAAACTAACGATGAGTGAGCTTCAGACCTGTCTGTCTCTCGTGTGTACTGCCGTGGGCAGGTTAACTGCAGTATCTGCAGAAATGAGTTTCGTAGATATTTGAAGAAATGTGTGTTTTTGAAGTACATTTACACTAAAAAGAATGAAATAAAAAAAAAAAAAAAGATAGAACCGACTTCAAAAACTGCAACTGGAAATTGCTCCTCTAAAAATTAAAAATAATTTCATTCTTTGAACAACATCAATACTACTTTTTGAACATAATTTTTGAAGTCGGCGCAAAAACAGTAGAAAAAATCATACTTAATCATAAGTCAATTACAAATGTAAATTTTAATGGACCTAGGTTTTTGTTCAACATTAACTGATATCTACTGATGTCCAGTGTGGTGTTGATTTATGAAAAATTATTAAATTATTAAATTAATAAATAATTCAATATAACGTAAATAAAGCACAAGTTCTGAAGAAAATTCTTTTTTCTTCAGAATTTGTGCTTTATTTACGTTGGTTCTTCACTTTAATAACAATGTTGACTTAGTTAATGTTCGGTGGGTTTTGATTATAAATGTTTATTACAATTTGTTAAGTGTACGCATGGCAATGTGAAATAGTGTTTATTTCATTAATTTTTTATTCATTTATTAAATCCCTTACGTATTCATTCATTAATTAATTCAATTAAATTTTTATTCATAAATTCACTTATTAAATCCCTTTCGTATTCATTCATTAATTAATTCAATTACATTTTTATTCATAAATTCACTTATATATTCATTCATTCTCCTACATATTTTCTTATTCGTTCACTTATTTTATTCACTCATTTTTTCCCTTATATTAATTCATTTATCTATTTATTTCTTTATTGTTTCATTATTTTTTTCCCTTTAGTCATTCATTTCATGAAAATAATATTTACTAATCAAATGTAAAATATTTCATCAGCAAAACATTTTCGTTTTAAGTTTGCTCCATGTATGTCTGAAGTGAAAAATTTCCCCTTTTTTTAAAAGTAAAATTTACTGTCAAAAAGGAAATTAACCTTTCAACGTGTTTCTGTACTGTAATTTTCGATTTGTTCATTTTGAAAAATGTAAGTTATTTGTACTATTTTACTTTGCTCCACATTCCCCTACTACTGTTCAAATATATAACCTTTTATCATTTTCAGTGTTTCAAGAAAATGCATGTCGTTTTTGTGTGACAAATATAAAAATGATACCTGAGAAGTTTCCCTTGTGTACTGATGATTATTTTACTCACTCGTTTCTCTGAAACTGAACATATATATAAAATGATGCAGTGAAACCTGTGTAAGTTGACCACTTGCGGTGCAGTACTTTGGTGGTCAACTTAGACAGGTGGTCAACTTATAAAGAGGGTAATGAATTTTTTTTTTTTTTTTGGAATTCTTGCACCTTGACACCTTTTGTAATTCTTGCAATTGACACCTACTCTTTCTGTTTAACTCACTTTCATTGTTTAGCATTACTTTGAAACAATAATTTAAGATGTTATTCAAATATTTTTAGAGATTATTTTCCCAGAATGACGTATAATGTGTCGTACAAATTTAAAATTTCAGTAAATTGATCAAAAAAAAGCCTTATTGTTTACGAAAAGCTACTCATTTTATATTAATAGTTCCTAAAAATTTATAGCTAATCAAAAATTACAAATTTTTCGCTTAACAATAGAAGAAAAACAAGTTTAGAGAATAAAAGGGTTCTTAGTAGTTTTCCCATGTGGTTAAACTCAAAAGGAGTTTTAGTTATGCTGCTGTTTCATTTAGTTGGTAAAATGCTGGTCTGGCATCAGAAATATTCTTGGAAAGCTTTAAAAAAAATAATAAAAAAATATTTTGCTAAATAAAATTTTTAAAAATAAACCAAGTGGTCAACTTACAAAGGGTTTTTTACAATACTCCAATCCAAACTTGGTGTTCATTAGTGGTCAAGATAGACAGGTGGTCAAGATAGAGAGGTGGTCAAGTTACAGAGGTTTTCCTTCATTATATAAGATAGGACTAATTCCGTTCCTGACAAAAGCGGTCAACATAGACAGGTGGTCAACTTACAAAGGTGGTCAACTTTACAGGTTTTCCTGTAGTAGGTAAGTGTATATTAATTATTTTTATGTGAAATGGTTTTAGCGTGTCGATAAAATTAAATGCGAGAAAAGGCATCATTAATCCGATAATAATAATAATAATAATAATAATAAAACCTGGAAATATAATTTTGGTGATAAGACTCAGCAAACACACGGTATTCGATTAAAAGGAGCTTCATATTTAAAAAAAAAAAAAAAAAACGAGCTGATGTGTGCATCACATGTCTTCCTTTTACTCCAATTTAATGTAATTTCCCCATTGTTAGTATTTTTAATGTGATTCAATAGTTTACTCTCTAAATATTACCAACAGTGGCCAAAATGAAACCAGATTTAAAAAAAAAAAGTCGACAAAACTTGGCGACCAAAATACCGGCGATATATTGCCAATTGTCCGCCAAATTATAACACCACTTAAGTTTACATCGAAATTAACAATGATTTCCCCCAAAAAAGTGGCAAAAGACCCCTTTATAAACACCCGAATGCAACCAAAAGGGGAGGTGCACAACTAGACTCCACTAGGAATCTACGTACCATATTTTAACTTTCTAGGACATACCGTTCTTCAGTTATGCGCCATACATATACACATCCGCACATATGTACATAACAGACGTCACGAGAAAACTCGTTGTAATTAACTCGGGAATCGTCAAAACGGATATTTCACGTGTCTATACGTTCTTAGGCACTTATCCACGTGTGGTCGAGTCGAAAAAAAAAACTCAACATTCATTCGGGGGTGAGTAAAATGGAAATTAAGTTCGATTTTGAGTGAAAAGTTCTTCGCGAATACAATACTTCCTTTTACAAAAAAGGAAGTAAAAAATTCGATTTAGTTATAATTTTTTTAAACGAAGTATGATTTTTTAAAGGCAACATAAATACAAACTCTTGAATTGCATCTAAAATCTTTGTTCAATTAAGAGGAAAACGTATCTTTTCGATTGGTTATGTGTGAAGAATATTTCAAGAAAATTTAAGGTGAATTCCTTATCGTCTACTATACTGCCGTGGGCAGATCTGCAGAAATGTGTTTTCGAGATAAATGAAGAAATGTGTGTTAATTTCAATACTAACAGTAGGGAAATGTTGGAACTAGACATTTTTTCGCCCTTTTTTTAGCGTAAACCAAATAAGCAAGCTTGTACCATAAAGCTAACGTACAGATAGTTATCAAAATAATGGAAACACCTGAGAATAAAAGTGACACTTTTGAATGCGCTTTGAAAGCAATAAAGAATAAAATTAGATACCTGGTTTTTCTTTTATAAATAGCAATGTACATATGCTGGTACTATTTGGTGGTTTAACGGAAGTTCTGGAAGTCTTGGAATTTTTTCAAGCACGTGAAATGTCAGACCTATGAAATTTTTAAAGAGGCCAAATTGTTGGAGAGCGTCTAGCTGTAGCAAAAATGTAACTGAAACATTTCAACTTTTGGTGCATCTAAAAGTACTGTATCTAAAGTCATGACAGCATACACACAGCACGGTAAAAAAAAAAAAAAATCGGCAAAGCAAAATAGTGGGCGGAAAGAGAAGCTCAGTGAAATAAACCGACGGGTATTGAAGCGGATTGTGATGTCTAAAAAGCGAACAACAGCAGCAAAAGTGACCACAGAACTCAATTACCGTATAGAGTTACCAGTGTGAGCGATTCAAGTTAAAAGAGCACCTTTACAAACAGAACATTTACGCCAGAGTAGCGATTCCCCCCTCCCCTCCCCCCCAAAAAAATCCAAGTGTTTCCATTATTTTGATAACGACCAGTACTATAGATGACAAAAATGCAATTAAAATGAAAAATTTGCAGTTATTGCCCTTAACCTGCCCACGGCAGTAGTATACAATATTGGTTTGAAAATATATATTACATATATTTTTATGAGTTTATTGAAGGAAACCTTTCTTCTTCAAACAGAAGTACATAATTCAGTAAGTTACCGCCCTATAGCCTTGGCTAAGGCGGAAATACATGAAATACACCGCCAGCTCAGTCAATTTCAGCCGAGGACTGTAGTTTCGTGCTTTTTAGCACTCATCAGCCCGGCATAGGAAAGTGACTGAGCTGGAGGTAGAAAGCCTCTTAAGGAAGCCAAGAGTGCCAAACTGGTAACTAATACAGAATTAGCAGAGACCAGACGAGTGACTGATGAGTGATAATAAGCACGAAACTGCAGTCCTCGGCTGGATATGACTGAGCTGGCGGTGTATTTCATGTATTTCTGCCTTAGCCCTGGCTATAGGCCGTAACTTAATGAATATACCTGCCTTGCCTTCAATCTTCGATTTGAACCGAACCATTGCTTCGGTCACTCGCCTGGTCAGGGCTAATTCTGTATTAGCTACCATTTTGTTTGGCACTCTTGGCTTCCTTGAGAGGTATTCCACCTCAAACTCAGTCACTTTCCTATGCCGGGCTGATGAGTGCTAATAAGCACGAAACTGCAGTCCTCGGCTGGAATTGACTGAGCTGGCGGTGTATTTAGAAGTACATAAGTTTTCTTTTAGAGAGAACAGCGTTGAGTGTGTACTAGTTAAACAGTTTGCATATTGTCAAAATTTTGAAATGAGATGATCTATTCTTATGATTTTTCAAGCTTACATTTAACTATCGAAAAAAAATGGTATACATAGTGTTGAGCAAATCTTCCACTTTGCCCTAAGAGGTCAACTAGAATGTCATTTATGTTACAATGTCTATTTTGTTACCCAAAGGAAAAGTACTTATCAGGTTTCTTAGCTGTTTTACGTATTTATTAATCACTTATCATGAAATTAACGCATTTCTGATTTTTAACAAGAATATCTTATAGCAAAAAATTTAAATTAGAACGTATTCTCCATGCGTATATTTTTAGTCGTCCGCAATGCATTTACTATAGCTGTCTGCGCACACGTGAATGCACCTATTATTTAAGAAATACGAATAAAAGCAGTGGGGTTGTTTCCTTCAGACAAAAGTACTGCTTTTAGTCACTGAAATTGATAGAACGAGTAAAAAAAATAACATGGATCCAGAAAATACTTTCATTTTCCCAACAGTTATTTTTTTAATTAATTTTTTAAAAACGTCCGATTTTGAAAACAAGGCGTGGTCTTTATGATGTCACAAATGATGCTTTTTGGCGCATCTTTCTACCACGTTTCCACGTTATGATAATCAAGAAGCGAATTAAATATTGCGGTCTACGCTTGCTATCAACCATATTGTTGCCAATACACGTGAGTAAAGATGCGAATTAAATATTTTTCTCCATGAATGGCAACACTGAATGGCATTTCATCATTTGTGATGTCACACGACAGAAACGTAAACAATAAAATCGCACCTATTTAAGTAATTTTTTAAAAATATTAAACTTGAATAAATTATTTAAAAAATGGTCAGATCCTATATTTTTAGGCATAATCTTTCAGAAAAAAATACTTTTAAAATTTTGGAAACGACCCCATTAGTCGTTATTTACTATGACTTTTTGGGAAATAGTGATAAATTCTTTTTAGGCTTTTACAAAAAGTAAATATTTTTAAAAGTACTGAAATGGTTTATGTTCATTCGAAAATACTTTCGGTTTTCTCCTAAAAGTTTAAATATTTCATTAAGTATTTCTGATTTTTATGTGCTAGGTTTTTGTTTTTCTATCTTTTTTTTTTTTTTTTTAATTTTTGGTACTAGAAAACAGCGTGCGAGAAATGATTCAATAAACTTCACTTTAAGTGCCTATAAAAAAAATGTAAATAACAATCACAAGAATTTCTTTCTGCACATAAATTTAAGTTTTAACCGGATAAAAAGTATTTCCACCGTTGTGTAGTAATTTAAATCCATGATGAATAAAATCAATAAAAGCAGGAATAAATATATTTTATTCTAAATTATTCAAACAAACAAACTTAGAAGAAAACGTGTAACAAACTCCAAAAACCGACAGGGAAAAAAAAAAAGGAAAATTGAGTTAAATTTACAGTTAAGAGGAATTAAATGTAACTCGGTAATATTTCAACTCTCTCTTTTCAATATTAAATCAAATAAAATTCTTGATGCATGTTCGTCTCAGTACAAACTTTAAAATTCTTCTTTATACAAATTCAAAATATCTTTTCTAACTTTCTAATTTCTAAGTTTCTTATTTCTAGTTCAATGCTGTAATTTGCTTAATAAATTTTGATAAGCAATTTGTTACTGTTTTCATAACGTTACATGCGGATTAGTGAAACATTATACATTGTCGAATTGAGATGAAATAAACTTTCTGCAAAAGTCATCTGGTTTTAAACGCAAAGCAAAAATTTGTCCCCCCCCCCCCCAGCTTTCCTCACCCGACTTCATAAGGAGTCTCTTAAAAAGTCTACGCTCCACACCGAACTAAATTTCTAGATGCATTAAAACAAATAACCTGTAATTTTTTCCTATAAAAATGTTTTGCATTATACCTATAATCGGAATACAGGAAGCGTTTTCCGTTTTATTAAACACAATTGTTACAGGTATATCATAGTCAAAAGTTTTTAGAAAATTCCCCACTAAACTTTCAAAGACGATCAGCACTTGTACGGGCCCCCAAATCTTATACATGCAATTTCTATCTATAAACAAGTTCTTTCAAAGCGTGTATACAAAAATATCTGTGTATAATTGCAGTACGGTGTTTACAATGCGATGTTAAAACACCAAAGCCTTAAAAACATGAATTTTTAAAAACGCTGTAAAATATGTTCTTTGGCTTTGAAGTTCTATTCAAAGCATGAGTAAAATACTTTAAAAAATCTTGGTTGTGTTTAAGAATGTTAACGTTTAAGTAGTGATTGCAATACCGGTATACCGAATACCGGTATTTCGAGCTATTTTGCAATTTCATAATACTGGTAGTTGCTGAGGTAAAATACCGCTATTTTCGGTAGTAGCTGAAAATAATAAATATCTTTCAATTAAAAAGTTTTCGATTTCACTAATTAGATATATCTTGTTATTTTAAAGGTGCATACTTTTTTCAACGAAACATTGTCAAAATCAAACTGTTGGTGATACTTAAGTACGAAATAATAAAATATTAATGGAGGAAGGTTTTTCATGCCTCTACGTGCACCAGGTTTTTATTTTTTAAATATCCTTGATTGTTCACTATCCTTTTTGTAAAAGTTAATTCCAAGTGTAATTGCAATTGTATTTGTTCTATGAATTATATATTTCAACCATCAGTTGCAACAATATTTTATCACACATATTTTTAATACAGTCGACTCACAACGTACAACGAGATTCGACATACGCGAAATGACTGTAATGCGATTTTTTTCACCAGTAAATAGTTTTAGACCTAACGCGAATTCCTTGTCCGCAACACGAAAATTTTCAGAACGAAATCGTTGTAAAAGTATCAGCTTTGTTATTGGCTACTAAAAATATTTTTTTCGTGAATGGACCTTCATCCCTTCAGCATCACTGACAGTTGAAGTTTCCACACCATACTAGTCTGAACATAGCTTTATTTGTGAATCCAAATAACTACTCCGCATTTACCAAATTATTTTCATTCTAAATGCGAAAGTTGATGAAATATAATGACATCTAAGAGCACTGTTCCATCTAAAGTGTGTGAAAACAGAACGAAAAAGAGAAATTTTCTGACAATTAAAGAAAAGCTAAGGGTTCTCGATGTGATTGAACAACTAAAAGACGCGTCGAAAGTAACACGACAATTAGGTGTGAGTGAATCTTCCATATGTACAATTAAACGTCCAGAAAAAGGAAATCCGTAAAAGTTCGCCGAGTAGTGTCTGAGTTAAAATGAAAAAACTATAAAATGGAAGCTGCTTTTGTATTGATAATTAAAGAAACCAGGAAAAGGGGTGTTGCCATAAATGGAAACGTTATAGAAGAACTGACGAAGCAACTGTATTTAAAAATATATTAGAATAGCGATTTGATCACGAAGCATAAATCTCATCAACATCTTCATTTTTTAAAGTTACAAATATCATTACTGGATCTGCTGCACAGTATTATTGTAATACATCATTTTATTATTACTACGTACTGTACGTACCGCACTGGTTTATTTTATGTCTCTCTTTTCCGTTTATCACTGATTTTGTGCATCGTAAAAGTATTTTATGTTGATTAAAACAGCTTTTTAAAAAACACAAATAAAAATTTAGTTCTTTATGTAAGAAACGGTAATGTATGATATAGGAATGGTTTAAAACAGTTTGAGGTGGTGTTAACAAATGTCTAAAATAATTAAGTATGTTTATAAAAAAATTTACACGTACCTTCTCTCACAACGCAAAATTTCGACTTACACGAGGGGTCTTGGAACGCATCCCTCGCGTAAGTTGGGATTCGATTGTATTTGACTGAACTGTACTGAATTTGGAGAAAAACTTTTCCTTTTTAATGTTAATGTCACTGGAATGGACAACAACAGCATTTTTTGTTGGTTGCAAGTCTGCCAAAATAACAAGGTTAGAATTAAATTCACTTGACAAAGGTTAGAATTAAATTTACTTGACAAAGGTTAGAATTAAATTTACTTGACAAAGGTTAGAATTAAATTTACTTGACAAAGGTTAGAATTAAAGTCACTTGAGACATTTGTTTTAGATGAACAGAAGGCATCACGTAAACATGAATCAAAGAATTGATCTTAATGTATCCTTGAATCTTAAATATTTTCTTGAATCATTATAGTCAAGGAATTGACCTTGCTTTGAAAGCATATTAATGCGGGCAGAAATTCAATTAATTTCATACATCAAATATGATGTTATTCCAAGAGTTATGAAATGTGATTTACCAACTTATTTTTTTCTTTGTATGCTCAAAAATAAGAAAGAACAATTTTGCTTTTAGTAACAAAAAAAAAAAAAAAAAAAGACTTGTCCATACTTAATTTTGTTCTAACATTAATTTATATGAAAAATTATTTTTATAGTTAATATGTCCTATGTTCCATTAAGGTTACTTATTTTTCGAAGTTCTCACAACTTCAACAATCACGTTTTTAGGCCCTTACTTATATTTTTATAAATAGTAATTTGTGTGTGTGTGTGTTTTCTTTTTTTTTTTTTTTTTTTTTTTTTTTGCATTAATTTTAAAAACCGAAAACTATGCGCAAAAATTGTTTTAAAGAAATTATAATCATTGAGAAGGAATACTAATGGAGGGAGCCATAGCAAATGTCTCACTGAAATAGACACGTTTAGTGTGACGTCAGGGGTTGCCAGAAACGCGGGGAAGTTTCCAATCATGCCGTTGCTATGCGCGTTGCTAAGGAAGAAACAACATAGGATCTCCGTACGAATAGGGTTAGAGCGATGTTTAATTGATGGTTTCTTGCCAATTAAATGCTTTAAATAATTTTTTTCGTGGTTTCAAGTTACATATAAGCCACCCATAGACATCATTTGACTAGTATCGATAGTTTTTACATGTGAAACGGGTTAAAATTCGGCAAAACATAAACTTATGTGGAATACAAGTGTTTTTTCTAGAGTTATGCACTCTTCTTATTGTTTTTTTTTTTTCTTTGGGGGGACGGGGGCAGGTCTGCCATTTGAGAGAATCAGGAGAGGCATTGCCCCTCTCATGCTTTTGGAAAATAACTATATTTTTATAAATTTGGCGTAATTTTTGCTGTTTTTCGGCGCAACATACATTAACTATTTGCCTTTTGCATGTACCCTTCTAGAAAATTTGAAATATCATGCTTTGGGGGGGGGAGAGATTTTTCTTTTAAAGTTTAGGGTGAAATTTCTTTCTTTCCTTCTTTTTCTTTCTTTCTTTTTTTTTCTTTTTTTTTTCGAGCAACAGGAGTAGCTTTAATTGAATTGTATGCATTCTTTTCTTTAGAAGACGAGAGGCCATGTCAGCCTAGTCAGATACCTAGACGGGGGGGAGAGGATTTTTTTCCATTTGTTCCAGTAATTAATGCATATTTTAATAAAACTTCATTCCTTCGGGCTCTTTGGGTGAAAGTCAGAATTCGAATTGTCACGAGTATTTTAATTTTTTTTTTTTTTTTTTTTTTTTTTTGTATTCCGAGGCGGAAGATTTTTAATTTACTCTACTTGTTATCTTGTTATACATATTTTTATATCAATATACATAAATATATATTAAAAATTTCAGTTTGTTCTACTATTTGAAATGCATAGCTCAATTAAATTCTTTTTTTCTTCGGGAGGAGGGGATATTTCTTCTTGCTGTTCGTAATTTTAAGTAATTGCTCTTTGGGGGGCAAGGATATACATATTAGTTTTTTCTAGTTTCAATGGGAACTATAATAATTTCTTCAAGCTAGTTTTTATTCCTATTCGGAATAGAGCTCAATTGGAGTTTAGCTTAAATTATGTGTGGGTTAAAGAAAAACTTTTAAATTAAAATATCTTGATCAAACATGCATTAGGATAAGGAAAATGTAACCTAACATCCCCCTCCTACCCGAAAAAAAAAATAATTTTAATGCAAACAAGCATCACAATCGAGTAAAGTGTTTTTATGGAACTAAAATGTTATTTGCATTCAAGATTTACAATGTTTTATAAATTTTATAGGCAAAATAAGTACAAAAATTTAAAAATTATATGCAACTGTGGAATATGTACTCGTTGAATGCATATATATGTTATTTTTTCTTTATTTAGAGGTAAAAACATTCGTACATGCTAGGGAAAAGTTACTGGACCTCCTGGTGTTGCTTTTCCCTCACAGTTTACAGTGCTAGAATACTGCACTGTTACTATAAATCTAATTTTTCCCTTCTACAGTTAAAGGTTGTTATCATGCATGGCTTCAGCTAATGAAGACTTCTTCAGCGTTTACGGCCAACTCGAAATTGCTGCCCAGGTCACATGGTACTGTTGCCGTATCGGGATAGTAGGGTTGCACTCTCTCCATCTATTTCTTCTCAATGATTATAATACCTTAAAATTACTCAAGCTTAGAGTTATAGTTTCATTCAATTTTAGTTTTTCTTTAAAATTATTAGTATTATTTTAAAATTGATATTTCCAACAAATGCTCTTAGGGTAAATTAGAATAGAAAAAAAAAACTGTTTAAATTTTCTGTAAGCTTGAAAATATAGATTCTGTAAGAACACCTAAATATTTACTATTTATCAAAATGCATATTTTTATTTAAAAAAAATTAAAAATGAAACAGTATTTTACTTATTTTTGTTCTTATATGTTTTTGTTCTCTTAGTCCACAATCTGTAGCTTTCTTTGAAGAAGTTGAATATTTTAAAAAGAAATTGAACTAGAACTGATCGAAATATCACATTTTGCATCAAACATCTCAGATATTCCAATGTACTTTTTCTTTTTTTTTTTCTTTTTTTTTTTTTCGCATACATGTTTTTAGCATTAAAATAACGTGTTTCGTTTTTCTCAATTTGCTTACAAATTTGTTATGGGTTAGCAGTAATATTGAAAGGGATTTTGCAGTCAATCAGTGCCATAAATTTTCGAATTTGACTTTAAAAACACTGTATTTGAATTGAAAGGGAAGATTAAAATCGCGTGCGCGATCCATCGATGGCAGTCAAACCACGAATTAATTAACTCTACAGCCCATCCGCCTCTATTTTCTCATTTATAATAATTATCCCGACTTATTAAGCGCTAACTTAAAAAATAAACCAAAAAATCACACCGCTGAGCTTCCATATACATCTCTGATTTCAGCTGAAAAAAAATGCTGGTTTGTAACGTTTTATTTTCTGCAAATTATGGATGTCAGATTTCTAGAGTCCTTGTTTCATTGCACAATAATCTTTGAAAATCGAAAATGCATTCTAAATATTAAATGTAAATAACAAAATAAAGAAATTTAGAGGAGCATCAGCGTTCAACTCCAGTTGAAAAACGTTTTGCGAGCGGAAAGGGTGTGGTGTATTTAGGCATAAATGACGTCAGGACAATCAGGGGTCTTTTCTTCTCACGGCGCTTCTAGGGCAATTACAATGCTTAATAAGTAATTAATGAATTATTTGTGTGGGAAAAAAACTATATTTTTGGATTCAGGAGATCATTTTTGATGAGTAAGCATAAGAATTTGGAAAATTTACGAGATGCAGTTGTTGTCCATTGGAGTGCTGTCCTCTCTCGCTATTTAGCTGTATACTTGGCGAGGTAACACTTAATAATTATAAAGTACCTTAAAAATTTACACAGAGGAAAGGCACACAACTGGAACATATTTTCAGATATTTTCATAATTGTAAATAATTTTGCAAAGAAAACGAAAGCGATAAAAAGAAACTAACAAAAGACATCAAGTTTAATTAGGTTCATAATAAATTGTAAACCAAAGGGTTTTTTAAACAGAAACACAAGCCTATCCTGATCAAGAGAAACTTGTTGAAGATGATGTTTATAAACAAATAAATATCTTTGTGCTGAAAATTAAGGTAAGAAATAACAGCGTCAAAAAGCACAAATTTCAGATTACTACAGACACGTGTTTTGGTGTTACAAGGAACACCTTTTTCAATGCAAAAGAAATGAGCTTATGGATGAAAAGACGTCCGACAAAAGCCAAGTTTGCCTTTTGTCGGATGTCATTAAATGAAGAAGCTCATTTCTTTTGCATTGAAAAAGGTGTTCCTTGTAACGTCGAAACAAGTGTCTGTATTTATCTGAAATTTGTGCTTTTGACGTTATTTTTTACTTTATGATGCTTATATTCCAAAAGAATTGTATCTCGAATAGAAATTACTACTGGGCGCATTAACAAAAAAAAAAAAATCTGCACGTAACAGAAAAGAAACACTTGCATCATTAACAGTACCACCGACCAGCAGGAATTCAGAAAGATTATTTTCAACTACAGAAAATCAGCACCATAAAACGAGTTCTAGGCTTAGTGACAACTCAATATATGCATTATGTTTCTTATTTTCATTGAAATCTTATGACATTTGTTCCTTCATTTTTTATTTGTTCACAATAAAGTTTCTTAAACAATGAACTTTTTGCACAAAACTATGAAATATGTCAAAGAAAGAATATTTTTTTGCGATCATTCATTGAGAAAATCCAAATACCGGTATTAATGCCGGTATTTCGGTATCAAGTTTTAAAAATACCAAATACCGGTATTGCATATATGGTTCGGTATTGCGATCTCCACGTTTAAACAATCGCTTGGCAATATCAAGCTTTGACAGAAAAAACAACAAATAATTGACCATCAAAAGTCCCATAAATTGATAAAAATTGTAAAACTGCCAAACAAACAATAAGTATAAAATTTATTCTTCATAGAGTTAAAGAAGTGGGCACTTTCAAGCGCACTAAACTAAAAAAAAAAGGCTTACATTTTCGATTTCCAAAAAAAGAAATATTTTGTTTTCCATTAGATTGGTGCATTTACAAGTTTAAATTGATTTAATAGCATCTCCAGTGTGTACTTCTTTTTCTTTCTTTATTTATTTTAGGAGGGGGGTGCAACTACAGAGTTTCAATTTGTTCTTATAGTATTTCAGAAGACTACATTGGGTATGCTGCTAAACGGCAACACAATACATTCAAGGGTTAAACGTTACTTTCATAGTATAATTAAAAGAAATACATCTCTTACGCACACAATATTATCTGCCATTAGTCATTCTTCCGTTACGCCAACCGAAATGTTATTTCTGTGATTTAAGTCAAGATTTTCCTATTATTCAGCCAATAATGCACAATATATGATCTCCTTTACATTATTTCATTCGAGAAATGCAACTAATCTTCCACTTGAATGAGCTATTCAAGAACGGCGAGGAGGTAGCGGTTGAACCTTCTACACGATGAGTTCTCTACTTCCGGAAGGACAACCACGAAATGTCTGTGCATCAACATTCCTCTGCAACCGCACGACGACAATTAACTGTTGAATATTAATAGCATGCAAAAGAATACAGTACTAATTCATGTTGCTGATTCCTCAGCAAAAAAAAGAACAATACAGCAGGATATTTTTTTACTTTGTTCCTCTGATAAGATAGTTTTTAGTAATGTCTTCAGTTATCTCAATCACATGCCATCTTACGCTTTCTCAACCACATGAGTAATTACTCAGAAGCAGTTCAGTTCAATAATAGAGGGTAAAAATTATATATCGGTGGGTGAAAGAACTATTAGGAGGAACTAGAAAATCGCCCGTCTAGGGTATGACAGGTGAAAATTGCTTCTACATTTGAACGAAGCCATTGCTTGTTTGGTGATATTTTGATAGTTGAAATTGTAACCCTAACTCCAGTAGGTAGCATTCATTGTAGACCATTTTTTCGTTTCTTCATTCCCCTGAAATGACAGTCTTACCAGTAAAACTGTTAAGTTGCCGGATCGAGTTCAGCCTTGTCACAATAAAGTCTTTCCCTGCATGTTAAACATTACCAAAACACATTATCAAATTATCATGCCGTAGGGCGAGTTTCATTGCGGACACACGCGGGTTACCCGATCATCGGCTATTATTTATATGAGGATTACCAGTTGGCATTCAATTGGATGGCATATTGTCCGTTTCCAGATTAAACTTTTGGTGTCTTTTGGGAAGAAAAATGTGCTCCATCAATTAAGCTAGTTTTGCCACGTGCCATCTTAATCTTTCTACTTCTCAAGAGGCATGTAATTCAGGAATTACTCCGAAGCAATGGCAGTTCAGTAGTAGATACTACCAATATGAGTCGAGTTACAAATTAGTATCCAATAGGAGGATATATTTTCCGTTTCCTGATAAAAATATTTGGTAGTCCTTTGAGGCAAAAAATGTGATTTATCAATTAAGTTGACTTAATCATATGCCATCTTAAGCATTCTAAATTACATGAGGCATACAACTGAGTAGTTACTCAGAAGCTATGGCAGTTCAATAGTACTAGATCAAAAAAATTTATCAGTGGGTGAAAGAACTATTATTAATAGAATTACTTGTTCATAGCCAGTTGTAGGACATATTCTCAGCTTCCAGATTAATTGTTTGGTGCCTTTTAGGATGAAAACTGTCTTCCATAAGTTAAGTTAGCTAAATCACGTGTCGTTTTAAGCTTTCTGAATCACATGGGGCATTTAATTGAGTAATTATGGGCAGTTCATCATTACGTGGTAAAAAAAAAAAAACATCGATGGGTGAAAGAACCATTACCAGCTAGTATGAAATAGGTGAGAATATGTGTTCTCTGTTTTCAGAAACAATTTTCGGTCGTCCTTTGGACAAAAAAATGCTTTCCATATAAATCAACTGAAAATACTTCATATAAATTATTTTGCGTCACCATCTGAGACAGTAATTCGCACACTATATAATACTTTTAATTGCTGTAGTAGTATTTTTCTTTGTAGGTTTATGGTTGGTCCACTTTTTGGTGTCTGTTTTTCGACCAAGCGTAACTTCTGTTGAATTAAAGTTTTGAAAGATTGATTTAAATAAAAACTGGATTTTTAACCCCATTTGCTCTAAAAGTTTTTAAAAGAGATTCGTCTTGATGCTGTAGAACATCAGATGACTTCGTAGCAAAATGTTCGCAAATTGAAGCTATTAAGAAATCTATAAACGTTTTATGATTGTTGCCAAAAGTTGGCCAACTTTTTACTTATATATTCCTAAAAATGTATTCAATTTTGGTGCTGTTGTAGAATCCACCAGGCCGACGACTACCTTAATGATCAAAATTTGACGCTTAGTGCCAAGTTTTGAAATTGTAAAGTCAGGGACTTGCTTATTGTTAGTAAAACAACCAGGTTTAGAACAAAATTTTGCAACAATGACTCGTTACATCGTCTTTTTTTTTCCTTAACACATTTCCCCTTTAGTTCATTAAAGTTATATGTAAAACTTAAAAAAACTAATTTTCTACAGAAGATGTTTTAAAAAGACAGAATGAACAAAACTCGTGTTGGCGGTGAGGCAGGTGGGAGCAATGACTTCTCCTGATCCCTTAAATGAGCCATCAAATCATCAGAGAAAAACCTCCAATAATGCATAAATCATTCATGACCACATTAAAAAATATTTTTAAAAATCAATCATTTGATTTTTTTCCCAAAACGTTATTAAAAATTCTTAGGTGCTTAATTTAATTCATTAACAAATACCAAAACTGATATTAAGATATCTATTTTAACAAAACATAAAAAATACATTTACGGTAACAACCTCTTTTCTATTAATTTCAAGTTTTTCGAATACTTTTCCCTTTAATGTACGGTGGCTTCGTTTGAGGCCACTATTTTTTTTTCTTTTCATTTTTTATTGCATAGCATTTCTGCAGTTATACATTCAACTCTATAGATACAGGTTTAATTAGTGGTTTTATAACTAAAATGAGCTTAAATATGTACGTGTTGAAATATATCACAAAGTTTTAATATTTTATTAAACCATCATCGAGAGATATTTTCTTAGTAATTCTTAGAACAGTTAATGTCTTCAGATTTTCTTTTATTGTGAACATTTTATTCATAGGAATTATGTAACGCTCATTTTCGATTTTTTTTCCTCCAAGTTTGGAGTCTTTGTATGGAGTAAATGTTATCAGTTTAATGTTAGATTTTGATATAACTTGATTTTCTACTTTAAATAAAAACGTTTTAAATTAATTTTAGCTAATAGGGCCCCCTATAGCCTTAGCCCAATAATGGCTTTATCAAATTATATCGTTTAATTCATTTCTAAACTTCATATTTTAATAATTAGTTTTTATTGGATTGATTTTAATGTAATTAACAGTTAGTACTTATGATTTAGAATTCCTCTTCTTTTGAAGTTCGTGCAACCTTAGACCGACTTGAACTCTTAACTTTGACCTTTATAGATAAGTACTTGAGGTCAACCAAGACAACTCCTTCCCTCATTTTAGTCGATATTTCTTTTACAAAAGATCTCTGATTGGGCCTTTCCACGGAAAATCCGCCATTTTGTGTCGCACGTGATAATTAGCATATTCCTTTAAAAAAACAATAATGATA
The DNA here is from genome assembly GCF_026930045.1 of Uloborus diversus. Lineage (NCBI taxonomy): Eukaryota > Metazoa > Arthropoda > Arachnida > Araneae > Uloboridae > Uloborus > Uloborus diversus. The sequence goes on along the minus strand of NC_072732.1, from coordinate 155,095,394 downwards.
CAAGGAAATGAACAAAATACCACATATGCGATTTTTTTAAGAAATATGCAGGTAGTTATCAAAATAATGGAAACACTTGGAAGAAAAATTTTGGGAATCGCTACTCTGGCGTAAATGTTCTGTTTATAAAGGTGCTCTTCTAACTTTAACCGCTCATACTGGTGATTCACTTTTGCTGTTGTTCGCTTTTTAGACATTACAGCATAACTACAGGTATATTAGCTCTGTTTAACCGATATTTTATTGCACATTTTCAGACGAAATAACTCATAAAATTTTTTAGCTGTTCACGGGTAAGTTTTGAATGAAAGTTTCTTTGCAATAAGAAATGATGAATGAAAAATCCAGAAATTACAATTTCGCAAAATAAATTCGAGTACTATTGTTGCAGAAGTAAATAATAAAGCCTGTCTGAATAAGAGTGAAGATACATATATATCATTTTAGAACCTGGATCCTCTGAGACAGAGTTATCTGAAATACGTCGCATTGTCTGAAGTGTAATATGAGATATATGTTCTCGAATATATGCAGCTGCAGCTGGATTCTGACCGCTTAGGAATATAAAATCCAAGTTTTCAAGAGCATTTGATGGCTTGGATTTTTTACGTCTTAATCTACATTGGTTTGTGTCAAACGGTTTATTTCTTCACACGTTTTGGGAGCATAATTTACTCAAGTTTTCTGTCACTTGGTCGGCACGTGTAACTGATGCTCTGCAAATTCAAGTTTCCGTGGAGATATTGAATAACACGGAAAGAAGGGTGATAAAATATTTAAGAAAATAAATACAGTAGAGCACTGATTAATCCTAACCAGTCGGAACCGGTTCGAGTTCATAATAAGCTTGGAGCTCGACTTACGATGTGCACTGGCCGAAACAACAACTTTGAAACAAATTATTTTAAGTAAGCAATAGCATAATATTATCCGTTTCATTGACTACCACTTGATTTTATAACAAATTGCTAAGGAACTGATGTTTTTTCCCCCCTGAATGATTAAAATTAATGTTATAATCATTATTCATTTTTGCAATTTAAAGAAAAAGTGTATTTTTTAGAATAAACTATTTTTTGGAATATTTGCTAATAAATTACCCATTTTAATCGTAATAGTCTTTAAAAGGTTCGGAATCATTGGTTCACGTGGTAGGAGAGATTACGCTGCTTATCGATTTCTTTGTGTTGTAAAATGAAGAGAAAAAGTGCAATTTTTTAAAATAAATGTTTTTCGGTTGTAATTGCGAATAAGTTACCCGTTTTATGGGTAATTTATTGGGTAATTTATGAATATTTTATTAAATTTAAAAGGTAGCTACGAGTAGGCGTACATTAGTTTACGTGGTAGGAGAAATTACGCGGATTACTTTGTATTGTAAAATGAAAATGGACAAATTTTGAGTTAAAGGAAATTACAAAGTAACTAATGTAATTTTGTAAATTTTATGGAGTTCATTATTTTATTTCTTTTTTTTTTCTTAAATTATGATTTCTGCGGCTTCTTTAGAAATTGTTTATTTCCTTACTCATTAATGATTAAGTTAAAATATTTACTCCCACTAAAAATAGTGGTTAAATGAAAAAAACCCTTACAAAATGCAATTTTAAGTGTAATTATTGTTGTTGACAATCTAATTCCATAATTATTATTAAGATCAATCCCTCTTACACATATGCGCAAGCTCTCCGACATAAGGACCGATTGAGCAAAACACCTTGATTTTGTTAAAACTGTTGCATTACATTAAAGCATAAGAACGAAACAGCAATGAAAATGCATAACGAACAACAGTTTAGCAAAATATTGATAACCAGAGTGTTTTTTACTACTTTCTATTCAATTGTGCGCAAACTCTCCTAGGACCTTATGGAAAAACAAGCCGTTTTCGAACTTAATTGGCGTAAGATGAGCAATATATGACGAGTTTGTCCTTTAAAATGTTTAAAGCTTTTCAACATTTTCTAAAAATGTGCAAATAGGACCATTCCACCTGTCCCGCGCGTGATGCCTCGCATATTTCATTAAAAATAATATTTTAAAAGATTAATGAAAAAAAATTTTCTGATTACTAAATTACAAGCTTATTTGAGATTTCTTAAGCAAAAAATTTCGTCATCACCCTTTAAGATTATTACTTTTTAATGAAATATATGAACCATCACGTGCGGGACAAAGGATTGACTTTTTACGGAATGATCCAATAATGGGGTTGTTTCCTTCAGTCAAAAATACTACTTTTACTGAAATTGATAGAATAAGCAAAATAAAAAATATATATATATCAATAACATAGAGCAAGAAAAAAAAATTATTTTCCCAACAGCTACTTTTTGTTTGCTTTTTTTAGATGCCCGATTTTGGAAATAAGACGCGCTCTTTCTGATGTCACAAGTGATGTACTTTGGCGCGCTTCGCCATTGGCGCACTAAATGTTTACGCTTTGCTGTCAACCGCATTGTCAGAACCTGATAATTTGCGTTGCCCGCTAATGGTATAAGTGAATGGCATTTCATCACTTGTGATGTCATATGCAGAAGCATACAAAATTGTTGGAACTTATTTTTCTTCTGTCGTAATGTATTATTAACTGTTCGATTTGTTTAACCGTATGCAAATTTCCGTAGCTTAAGAATGTATTTAAGCGATCGACTGTTTCCACGTGTGGGTGATTCGATGTGCTGATTTTGTCAATTTAACATGTTGTGTAAATACTTTTGTTTTACGTTAATTCTTGAATGTAAGAATAAATATATTTTAACTTAATATGGAAGTTATTTCTAAGCCTCTAACTACACCACAAATTGGCATTGCGTGTATAAACTCTGCTGTTTATCGGAATAAAATGAATTTCAATCTGCGACACCGATTAAAATAATTGTTAAAAAATATTAAACTTTGTCAAATTATTTTTTTAAAAATGATTAAATCTTAGGTTTTTAAGTATGTTCTACCAGAAAAAAAAATACTTTTAAAATTTCGGAAACAGCCCAATTGCTAGTAGAGATATAATGTAAGATGATAACAAAATTATTTGAACTTCTTAAAGTGCAAGCCTTTTTTCCTCTTTCTCTTTTTTTTTTTTTTTTTTTTTGTTTCATTTCGTTTGAAATAAAATTTTAAAAATCAGGAAAGCACGAAAAATACTAAGTACACACACGAAAATTTCTAAAAACGTAAATATGTAGACTTCACAATGATGTCGACTAATAGGTCATTAGCATTTTGGGAAAAAAAAATGAAAAATAAATTTAAAAAGTGAAGAGTGTCGTAAGCTCGAATAAACCACCGTGCTACGCACAAAAGTCGTGTCTGCACTTTTTATCAAAATTGAATTACGATCACTAAATGATTCTTTATTACATATTTTCCTAAATACAACGTTTTATAGTCATTTGTGGATGGGAAATATTTTTTACAAAACTCTGAAAAAGTTGCATCTGTATCAAATACATGGAGGCACACAACTTTAAACAACAATTTCTCATTTTGAATTTAGATGCAGATACGACTTTTGCGCTTAGCACGGCAGTATAACTGAACAAAATCTCCAATCTTTGTGAAATACAATCAAAGTGTTTTTGTTTTCCTCGTTTCTTTTCATTTAAATAAATTCATTAATGAACGAATAAGTAAATGAAAAGCTTGAAAGAGAACAAAAATACAAACTAACCCTGAGTATTTTAGTAATATACCAGTGTTATTTTCTAATCTCATATTCAACAGTTTTCGGAAGCGATGTTCAATATCCGTTATAGTCAAGCATTTTAGCACAAAATATGCAGCTCATGACGCATTCTTCGATATCAGTTAACCAATCCACACATTTCATTCATTTGAAGAACAAAATTTTTAACGAAAGCGTGAATAATTGTAATCATTTGAGGATGGAATTTAAAACATGCACTGACCTACAAAATTTGGACTAGATTATGTTTCCTAACTTTTCATAATTATTCCTCTGTATTTTTCAGTTCTGGTTTCGAAATTAGTTTTTTGCCTCAAGAGGCAAAAAACTAATTACTACATTTTAAAAATAATTTTATAATTTTTTATGTTTTTTATCATATTTTTAGAAACCAACCCTCTTCATCCAATCTAGATGATGAAGTAAATAAAATATTGGCAATTTTATTATTGGGCATATTTATGTTTTGAAGTTTATCACGTGGTTCTATCAACCAGCTTAAGTTGCGGTCGACCGGCAGATCGGCCGGTGAAACAAGCTTTGTTACAATACATGCTTTTTCGTTGCATTAAAAAGTTTGACTGTTTTATTCTGATTATTATCAGAAATATCCAGTTTTTTGTTTATCCGGGTTGCCTTTGATCCTAGTTAGTCCGGATAAATCAGGTTCCCTCTGTTTTAAAAATTAGGGAAAGAACGTTTTTGAAACTTGAATTTTTCAGCTAAAAAATGAAGAAAAACTTCACGTAAGCTTCTTCAAATAAAATCGAGTTTGCTAAACCGCATCTTGAATTATTCATTAGAGGCGGGTTTTTTCTCCCCCCCCCCCCCCGTCACTAAAAGTATGAAAAGCTTAAAGATTCTTCTGGTGTTAGTAACACCGAGCTAAACATTCCAAAGTGATGCGTAAACCGTCGAATAAACAACTTGTTTACGAATGACTCGTAAAATATAAGTTTTAAAACGATCATAAATATAAAAAGAAGCTGTCGCGGGCATTTAATTTCACGGTCAATTATCGCAAATTTGCATGTCTAAAAAACTAGAACAACTCATCCTTGAATTTTGCTCCTGCTTCTTTCTCCGAGATGTGAATAAGTACCGACAGTTTGGCAACGCTGCTCCACACTTTTTTAATTCAATTATGCGACTTCTTTGGGAGTTTTTCGATCTGAGAATCTACCAAGCTGTGTAAATAACCAGTGTTTCCTGGGAATAAATCGTAAGGTTTGCTGTGTTTGGAAATAACGGTTATTTACATTCGAAATTCTTGAAAAATGGAAGGTTTTCCGTACGAAATAGCGATTCTGCTAATAAGCGAAGAGATGGAACGCAACAAGATAATTAGGGATCCGATTCCAAAATGTAAGGTGAGAGCTTTTAGCTAGAAATTTCCCAACACATTTTTGTGGCCGTGTAATCACTCCGTTCACTTGCTAACCGAGTGCAACACGTGTCTGTATATACTGAAAATTTTGAGCAAATCAAAACGGAAAATTTATAACAGGATTATTTCTTTGTATCATTATTGCGGAAAACAAGACCATGTTTTTTTTTTCAATACAGAAGGCTTAGAGACAAATATCGTCGGTCGAAACGCATAGGAAATTATAAAATACAAAACACAGAATTAAAAATAAGTATATATGAGGTATTTAGCTTCTCAGAAGTGAGAAAAAACAGAAAAACCGTGAAGTCTTTCTCTAGTCTAAAGGCACAGCAGTTAGACCTCTTGAATATTCTGGTAACCAGAAAATAGCAAGATAAACAAAATTATCTAAAAATTGTCATTAGCTTCTTTACAGTAATCGTTCAAAATAGAAAAATTTAAGACCAAAGAAAAATATGTGGGCTGACTTAGCCCGATCGGCCACACGCCGAGCTCGTGGCCAGAGTCTCGAGTTCAACACTGGGTGGTCAAGGACCCTCCGTGTGTGCTAATTGTGACTGATGCAAGCAAGTTATATCTATTCTGATTAAAGTCCTCCACGTTCTCATTACGAATTGATATCCCTGCGGTTCTCGCTCGGCTCCTAATCTGGATCAAAAATATCAAAATGCGGATCGATGTTGCTTTCATCTACCACGGATGTATCAGCTAAGTAGGACTCCCACCCCAGCGATGCTCGTCAAAACGGAAGACATGCCTGGCTGCATAAATAAGGCAATAATAAACACTACTCGAGCTCGGTTTCTTGAGAGATAACAATCACAAAGCAAAAAAACATTAAAAAAAAATTTTAATTAATCGCTCGTTTGGAAAAAGAGTGAAACAATACGAAATTTTTAGTTTTTTTTTTCCTTCGCTTAAAGTGCTTCAAATGACGTTACCTTCTTTGGAAAATAGGGACAGATTTTTTTGTTCTAATATTAACCACTGGAGATCACGGTAAATTTACATTTCTTACAGCTAATTGCCTGAAAAGTTAAACTTCGAAAGCTTCTCCTGTAAAGGGTCATTTCTTTGTATTGTGGCACTCATCTTCCAAATGAGCGAAAGATCAATTTCTAATAGAAATGTAAATGCGGTGTCACACAATTGAAGTAAACACTTTTTAAATTTCATACATTCATTTCAAGCTCTTCTTTTTAATTGCTTGGCGAAATGACGTAAAGGGCCATTCCACCGTCACGTACGCGACGAAAATACGCTTAAATTTCAATAACATTTCATATATCTCTTAATATTTTAATGAAACAGGGGTAAGCATTTTGTTTTAATATTTACATTTGATACAAAGTTAGTCCTGACACAATTATATTTGTATTAAACAATTTTTTTATTTAAAATGAAATTTATTTACATGCGTCACGTGCGGGACATCCGAAGTCAACCTTTGGTAACTTGCTTATGAATAAGCTAATATTTTTGCTCTATTAATGCAGAACAAATGACGAAACAAATTGTAGAATTTGAAAGCTATGGTTCCAACGTAAAGGAAACATATCTTATTAGTTTAGAAATAATTATTTAAACCATTTAAAAAAAAATATGTATATGCCCATTCCATTGAAAATGGTCATTTTGTCCCGCACGTGACAGTTCCTACTGCTTGACCACGGATTGCATGTAATTTAGCAATCTGCCAAGTAAAGATGATTCCGTCTGAATAAATCCAGCAGGGGAGAAAGGAAAATAAGGATGGGATTTTGACGCACGCGTTTTGTAATGTCACTAGTGCCTTATTCATTTATTGCATTCTCAAAAATAAAATAAGGAGAAACAAAAATAGTTACCATGTAAGCAGGGTTGGCCGGATTGGACCCAATTGGGTTGGACCAATGGTTTTTTTTGAAAAAACCCATTTAAAAAAACCCATTATTTAGCCCCCTTTTTGTTTTTTAAAATTTTCTGAGAACTTTTTTTTAAAAAAATAATTAATTTAAATACTTTTACAATTTAAACTTCTTTTTTATTTCTCCTTCACAATAGGCAATGGACATAAAAAATGAATTTTGAACTTTAATAGTATTTCTTAACTCTTAAGGGCATTAAAAAATGCTTCAAAGATTTTAAATATATTTAACTTTTTCCTTCAACTGGTCAATAAGGAACTCAAATTATCTTGACTAAGTCCTGTCACGTCAGATTTTCTCGGTATTTGCAGATTGTACAAAGGATACTACTTTAGCTAAAAGGCTGTCATGTGAATTATTTTCTGCAAACCAACACGTCACAAAACTCGAATAAACAAGGTATATTTTTTAGAAATTAACAGGTTTTACAAATGGTCGGACAGAAAACGGAATAGGATGTACAGTATTTTCATTATCTTACGAAAAAGTTTAATATTTCTTACTCTGTACACAGAAATAGAAAAACAGGCAACATAAAATTCAAAGAAATGTCTTAATTAGGCTGGAAATCAGTAAAAAGGGATTTAAACTACTTGAGGTTCTACAGTAGTTTTGCATAACAAAATGAAATACAGGAAAGTAAAATGCAAAAAAAAAAAAAAAAAGTAGTAGCAATTAAAAACGAACAATAGATTTTCTCACTCAAGAAGTAACTTTGCCTTAACTGTTGGTAATCATGAAAACTAAAAAATCTGAAACTTCACCATTCTTGCTTCTTGGGTTTTGTCGTCTTTTATACTTTTCTTCAGAAAACGCTGAATTTTAACTAGTTTTCCAGCTTTTTTTTACCCCAAGACAATTTTTGCGCTTTGTCCATGTACTTAGCTACAATATGCTACAAGTACCCCACATTTTCCCTACAAAAAGACAAAAAAACCCACATTTATTTTAAAAAACCCAGCTTTAGTTGGGTTTTTTTTGGGTTTGCAATAAAGTAAAATACAAAAAAAAATGTCGCAATAAAAAACGAACAAATAAACAATAAATTTTATCACTCAAGAAGTAACTTTGCCTTAACTGTTGGTAATCCATGGAAACTAAAAAAATCTGAAACTTCACCATTCTTGAATTTTGTCGTCTTTTATACCCTTCTTCTGAAAACGCTGAATTTTCCAGCTTTTTTTATCAAGACAATTTTTGTGCTTTGTCCATATACTTATGCTACAATATGCTACAAGTACCCCACCTTTCCCCTAAAAAGACAAAAAATCCCACATTTCTTTTAAAAAACCCAGCTTTAGTTGGGTTTTTTGGGTTTTATTTAAAAAAACCCAAAAAACCCTGGGTCCATGGGCTTTTTAAAAAAAACCCGGGCTTTTGCCAACCCTGCATGGAAGCGACAAAAAGAGAATGAAATATTTTCATTTCGTTCAGGAACGTAAAAGCAAAATGGTAAGCTCAAAACTTTACGAATAAATTAATCAATTAATTTTTACTGTGAGAATATAGGTCGAATATACTTTAATTTTAAAAAATGTTGCTGTGAGCAAATTTTTATTTTTACAAAACTAAGGTTAAATAATAGAGAGGCAAAAGTGTACGTCTGAAACAAAGCAACTAACATCCCTATAAACTAATAAATATGTGCATTTCCGCCTATAAACCGGATATTAGCCCTTCCATGTAATCGAAGGTCAGACAGTATATTTCGTAAAAAAGAAATAATCTTTGAAGAAAGTTTTTAACCGACTTCAAAATGGAGGCGGTTATCAGTTCATACCGTATGTATGTTTTTTTTTTTTTTTGTTTGTCCACTCATAGCGTCTCACCTAGTGAACCGATTTTGATGATTCTTTTTTTGATGGATAGGGGATGGCTCAACTTAGGTCCCATTACTTTGTTTGACCATATTTGTTCTTTAGAAAAAAAGTTATTTGCAAAAAACAGTAAATTTTATGCAATTTCCCTATTAAATTGTAGCGAAGTTCGCACTTTTCATTCGTGGATAACGGTGGCTCAGTGGTAGAATTCTCGCCTCCCACACGAGCGACCCGGGTTCAAATCCCGACTAGGACACAGTGAATTTTATTAAAATTTCGTTTCTACTGTTTCCCGTATTTTCTCGAATGTTCTATTAATTTCTGTATCTTTCCAAGTCTGGAAAGTTCCAGCACTTTCTCAAGTTGTATATAAGGAGATGTAACGTTCATTCGTGGTTCTGAATAAAGATCTCGAGTTGAAACTAACGCTTGAGTATTCGCGTCATTTGGCTTTCACATTGTCTTCGCTATCTTCATCTACGCGACAATAGGAAACTCATTGTTATAAACGTTTGGTGCCATATAAGAGTAACATTAATAGTAATTGTAATGATAATTTTGAATAACGGCTTTTCTAAAGCAATACAGTGATATAGGGCAGAACTTCTTACTAGGTAACTTCTTACTTTTACTGAAATACCTACATTTACACTAAAAAGAATAAAATAAAAAAATTTTGAAAAAAAAATAGAACCGACTTCAAAATTGCCCTAAAAAGTGAAAAATAATTTTATTCTTTAAACACCATCGATAATACTTTTAAACATAATTTTTGAAGTTGGCGCAAAAACAAAAAGTAAAATCCATTGTAACCATGCTTTGTTCATATTTTTATCAAAAAATCATCCAAAGTTAGGAACGAAACATTTAATCGTTACTCAAATATGCTGTCATCAATGCGTAATGCATTTGGTAGTAAAGAAACTGGACCTGGTTAAATTTATACTTGTAGTTGAGTTATGGCTGTGAATGATTTTATCGATCGTTTTTGCGCCAACTTCAAAAATTATGCTTCAAAGTATTATCGATGGTGTTTAAAGAATAAAATTATTTTTCACTTTTTAGGGCAATTTTGAAGTCGGTTCTATTTTTTTTTCAAAATTTTTTTATTGCTTAAGAAGTCACACATGCAATCGTGATTTTTTCAGAAAAAAAACTTTGTTCATCAGCCTTTTAAATAATTATTTTTTATGACATGTATGAATCGCCACGTGCGGGACAAAATTACCGTTTTCCGTTGAATGGCCTAAAATAGTATTGTACACACGATTTAAAAAGTTGCGTAAGTCTTCACATAAGGTCATACATGAATTACCGTTTGTATAAAAAAAAATCCTTAAAGGGTTGAAAACGAATTACAGGAGTAAAGCTCCCGCAAGTCTCCATGCATACAGTGGCTCCCAAAAGTGTTCGTACACCTTGAAATTTTGTAGTAAAACCAAAATAACGCAAAACTGAATTCAAATATGAAGTCCAATTTTTTTTCACAACATATTTATGCCATTCTGAATATAACCCAGTAGTTTTTTTTTTTTTTTTTTTTCAAAATAGTGCCAGATTTTATTTTTGAAATTTGTCAAAAAACGAAGAGAAAGAGAAAAAATACGCCACAAAAGTCATCGTACACTAAAATATTTTCGAATAAATTCATGATTAAAAATTATCAAATGTTGTTTTTTTTATTATTATTTTTGCATTGTAATGACACTTTAAAGTCATTTGCCGTTAATTTTTTGTCTATTTATTCCCTAATATTCTGCTTGTTTTAAAATGGCAGGTACGCGTAGAAAACAACAAACACGATTCGAAATTTGATTTTTTCCCCTACAGTAGCCATAAATTCGTTTGAAATGTCTCGAAATCAGGTAATTTATACCATTCCATAGTGAAGTGCTTGCTAAAATGCTTTAAAGACAAGAATCGGATCGAAAACAAGGAAGAAAAGGTCAACTGGCAAAGTTAACAATGCGTGATCGGAGGTTTACAGTTAAAAAAATTATGAAAAATACACATTTGAGTGCTGAAAAAGTTTCTGCAGAAATGAATGAAACATTTTACGTTTAATTTTCACCTAAAACTGTTCGCCAACTTCTCGGATTAGCTGGAATATCTGGGACCTCTTCCCGCAGAAATTTTCTTGTTCGTGAGAAAAACAGTAAGCTTACGCTTTCCATCGTAATATCAATGATAAATAAGCTCCAAACGTTTTGGAACAACATCTTACTTATAGATGAAAATAATTTCAACACTTTGGGTTAAATTGTTGTATAATTGTAAATAGAAGAAAAAATGAGGAATTTCATCTTAAGAACTTAGTTGCATCAGTTAATCCGAACGGTGAAGGTGTTCTAGTGTGAGGGTGCATTACAGCATCAAGGACTTGGAAATTTGGAATTTTTTGATGAAATAATGAATCATGCTGTTCATTATAATATTTTAAAAAACAATTTAAAACTATTAGCCCGAAATTTGGTAATCGGAAACAACTTTGTTTTTTCACAAGATAACGATAAGAAGCACACGTTTGCGTTTGGGGCCTCAAAAATTGTCCTTAAGCTTAGAAATATCTCCTCAATCGCCAGATGTAAACTTAATGGAACATATTTGGGGATATCTGGTAGCTAGATTACGAAAATGCACCATTAAAATGAAAATCGAACTAGAAACAGTAAGACTCGAAGTGCGACTGAACACTTACTCAGAAATCGCACAAAAAAAGAAAGAAAAAACAATGTAATCTATTCCCAGACGTTTAAAAGCTGTTGTTGATACTGCATGATATTCTACTAAATAATAACTTTGAGTTAGATTATTTACTAATTTTTTGACATTTTTTCAAAGTGTACGAAGACTTTTGTGAGATAAAATTTCCGGCAATTTTTGGTTTTTGATTTTTTAAAAATTATGTTTTAATGTTTTATTAAAAATTGTCATGTAGTTTTGTTAAAAATAGATCATAGATCTTGTAATAAAATACCTGTTTCGAAAGATTAATTCTAACCAATGGATAATATCCTATTTCATTGAAAGTCGTAGGTGTACGAACACTTTTGGAAGCCACTGTATTAAGAAGTGGAAATGGTATAATTGGAAATGGAGAAGTATATCAATTATCTTTAGAATGTCTTCTGACTTTTAAGCATTTAATTTATAACAATGTTTTTCAAAATAACTTGTAAGTGATTCATCAATATTAACCTATTTAGTGAACCCTTATCTAGATTTCAAATTCTGAATGTCTACATTTTAATGGATGCTGAAATAAATGAAAAAAATAGATTTAAACAAAATTTGCGTTGTATCCAAGCCTTTAGAACTACTATTGTGTTGTTCCCAATATTATTGTTATACGAATTTGTGACTTTGACAAGGCTGCAAGCATGGAAGTTCCAAACTGCTGAAATAAAACCTTGAGTCTTCACTGTTGCATGCTTATTTTGTGACAATGATGTCATATATTTTGATTTCAACGTTGTCCCTGCATTATTGTATGAAAGGGCAATTCCACGAGTAACTGACTGATATATTTAAAACAAAACAGTAAGTATTTTGTAAAATTCAACGCAAAATATATGATACACAAAAGATATTTTCCCCTGGATCATTGCATTTTTTAAGCTGATTTTAATGATATAAATGAATTCCAAAAATACATTATGGATGATTATTAAAAAAAAAAAAAGTTTAAAACACAGTAAATGACTGACAATAATGAAAGTAGCATGTCAGTTTGTATTTCATCATGGTAACTGACTGACATGCTACTTTCATTATTGTCAGTTAATTACCATGGAGGATTATTGTATTTTTTAAGTTGACTTTAATGGTATAAATGAAATATCAAAATACAGTTTGGATGATTAAAAAAAATATTTTAAACTCTTAGAGTAACAGACTAACAACAAGAAAGTAGCACGTCAGTCAGTTGTCAAGGGGGGTTATTATATTTTAAGCTAACTTTAATGTTATAAATGAATTCTCGAAATGCATTTTAGATGCTTTAAAAAAAAAGTTAAACGCATATTAACCGACTGACAATAATGAAAGTATGTCAGTCAGTTACCATGGGGGATTATTGTATTTTTATGCTGATTTTACTGGTATAAATGAATTTCCGAAATACATCTTAGATGCTTTTTTAAAAAAATGAAAACACATGGCAACTGATTGACAATAATGAAAGTAGTATGTTATTCAGTTACTATGGGGTATTATTGTATTTTTAAGGCGGACATTTTTTAAAACATTGTAACTGATTGACAGCAAGGAAAGTAACATGTCAGTCAGTTCCCATGTTTTTAACATTTTTTTCCAAATCATCCAAAATGTATTCTAAGAATTCATTCATAACATTACAGTCAGCTAAAAAAGAAAATAGAATAATCTTGGGAAAATGTATTACTGTATAATGCATATATTTTGTTTTGAATGTTAAAAAACACTTAATGTTTTGCTTTTTGAAATGTCGTTCAGTTGCCCGTGGTTGTAGCCACAAATGCCACCAAAAATGTTTTCTGATTCCTTTTGAACAAAATGACTACGATAAGAAAATTCTGTCTGCTCTTAATGCGCTCAGAAAAAGAAGAAAATCGTACAGCACCAAACGGGTCCATTTTTATGCACGTGGCTATCGGTTCTGTTACATATCTTAGTCTCCGTTTTCTCTCAAGTTTTATATCATCTTTTTTCACGATTTCAGATAATTTTTAAAAAGCAAATTAACTGCTATCGAGTTTGTTCTCTAAAAGTATCTATTTTAACTAGTATCAAAAAGGTAATACTCCTTGTAATGAAAGCGTTTTAATTATTAATAGCAAAGCAAAAAGTTCCAAACGCTCTACATCGCGAAAATCGTCTATGCGGCTGTCAACAAATGATGTCTCGCTAGGGGTGGATGGGGGGGGGGCGACGTGAAGTGCGGCATCACACATCATTTTAAATAGAAATATGTTTATGAAAAACAGTATGTCATGTGACAAGGAAAGGGTGAGCTGAAGTGTAACACGAGGATTAAGCTGAGAATAGCTGTAGATTAAATGTAATACAATTAAAACATCCGTTTTCTTTTTTATCTTCTTTTTTTCTTTTTTTTAAAACATTTTTGTGACAGAATTTGTTTGAGACGAATTTATCTGTCAAATTCAGGCGTTATACAGAAGTAAGGGGATTTTTTTTTTTTCAACGATTTAATGATAGGTTTTAAATTTCTCAAAACACGGTAAAAGAATTTTTAAGTAAAAAAATCCGGTGACGAAATATTATAATCAATCGATTTTCACAAAAAAAGAAAAAAATCGGATGGAATAATTTCCTTAAACGTTATTAGGGAAGGGGGATGATACTTTTTTTCCTTTTAAAACTTACTCCCCAGCGTATCGGCTTCATATGTTAGTGAATAAGAGTACAATAACATATCTGTATGATGTAACTTTAGTTTACTTTCTTTTCGCATAATATTTCACATTAAAAAAAATAATAATAATTCATTAAGCGAAGTTCATTATTATCGATAGAGTCTTATATGAGCACATTCATTTTCCATATATTAACATTATAAGTATTCAGTAAGGCTGTTATTTAATTTTCAAGCAATTGCTTTAAAACAAAATTTATAATTACCGAATAGAATTTAAAACTATCATTAAAAAGCAATGATTTAGAAGAAAAAAAACTATCTGAAACGTCATTGTAGTTTTAAAAAAATGTATACAACACTGATAAATACTATCTAAATGTGTGTAAATTTTATTTCAAAAGATTTCTTTGTTTTATGTCACGGATTCTCAACTTTTGATCCGGCAGACTGGCAAAGGATGCGGAAAAGATAAGCTGTTTGCGTTTAACAAATTTTCTTATTCAAGTAATAGTAAATATACTAGTATAATATAAGCAAAAATATGGGGTTTTTTAGGTAAATTCTGTAATTACTTTGCGTGATTTTTTATGATTCTCTATATGAAAAAAAAAAAAAAAAATCTTTTACTCAAATAATCACAAGAATAGTTAGCATTTTACACAATTCTGAAATTACTTTTCGCGATTTTCTGTGGTTCTCTCTGAAATCTTTTTTTTTTTTTTTCATTCACATAATCAAAATAATAACATTTTTTTTTTTTAAGATTAATTTGGCTATTACTTTTTTTCCGATATTCTGTGGTTATCACCACAATATTTTTCTCATTCAAATAATCAAAATAATAACATTTTATACGAAATGTTTTCGACTAATTTCGTAACAACTGTTCATGATTGTCTATAGTTTTCCTTACGATACATTTATTTTAGACTAATTTTTGAAACTTATATTAATTACCTGTCTTTACTTTGGAATGTTATTGTAAGGAAATCGTAATCAAGAACTTCCAATTAGCCAATGTAAGTTCGTTAATTAAAAAAAAATTCTTTCTTTCTTCCTTTCCTTTTCCCCCCTTATAAAAAATTATAAAAAAAAAAGCGAAATTTTTTTTTCACATTTTTACTGGCCCGGCAATTAAAGGAATGGAATCAAAACCTACCTTGACTTTCTTTTGTCTCTTCTTCTGGAGGGTATTTAAGTTCCTTTTCATAATGTTCGGTCGGAATGCATACAACAAACCACACGCCCCCGGACATTTTTATTATTATTTTTTACAAAAACTAAAAAATCTAAATTTTGCAACTAAACTACGTCAAAAAAATTTCCTATCAGAGACACTTCTGTTATCCTGCAGAAGTTGTTCTTATTTGCAATCCATGCTCTTCTTCGCTGCTTAATCTGAATACAGCGCTTTTTTGCGGGCTGACGGGATAATCCATTTGACAGATATTACACAAAAAAGGGGTTGCCAACTTGGCGACTTCTATCGCCCATTTGAATGAAATAAAAAGAAATATAAAAAATAAAGTGAAGAAGCACAGCTGAGACACCACTCAACTCGTGTTCGGAGAACAATGAGAGCTCTCTCAATGACGAAATGGTTGCGGAGAATGTTTATGTTTATTTTAATGCGCGGATGATATAAATTTCATGTGACGATAGGTTATAAACTCGCATATTTCTCTAATTGATTCACCGCCTAATGTTTCAATGTTGAAATGAAGGGAAGTGAATCATCAAATACGTTTATGAAACATGTTAATATTATTCTTCCTAATAATTTGGCTTCCTGAAAACAATTTATCTTTCTTTGTTTTGTAGTAGTATGTTGTTTTTATTTAAGCAAAAATTTTAATAAAAACATCATTTTTTGCGGTTCTCTAGCGGGGGGGGGGGGGGGCGTCTCCCTAGAGAGCGTAGATGAATTTCAAGGGAAGCGTGAATACATAAAATAATATAAAACAGTACAACTATCTATAACTTGCCATTCATAACTTGGATAATAAAAGTGCAAAAAAAAGAAAAAAGAAAAAGAAAAGAAGAAAAATTTTCAGATACTGCCTTTTACCCTTCCTCGCCAGTATATACAATGCCTTGGTATTGTAAAAAATGTCGAATTTCATATTTTGTCGGTAACCTGTCCATTGCTTTTTCAAGTTTAAAATAAGTTTGAAACATTTCAATTGTATTTTATTAAAATAAGAATTGAAAGCAGCAACATGGGTCTACTGCTTGGTTGAACTGCAGCAAAAGCAGATGGAAAAAAATGTATTGATATTATTTTTTCATCAGCGATGGAAAATACTGTCTGAAAAAAAAATTTACTTCAGAAGTCTCAAACTTAAGCAAAGATTTTTTCGCCTTTTATTTTTTTCGAGACTAAGAAAAAGCTCCATATATCCGAATGAGCTATATAATGAAGCACGATATAGCGAGAGTTACTATTTATTAAAACGTACTACTGAAAATAAATTTTAAAAACACCTTTAAAAGCCATAAAAAACAAAAAGTAAAACCATATTCTAAATAATTTCATTAAATGTATTTGGTGTAAAACATTCTCGATCTTGATATGATTTAAAGAATAACCATTCATAATTACTGCACCTAAGCTATTAAAGTTAAACGATACTCGACAATTCTCCAAAAAACGAGCTGATGTGCGCATCTCATGACTTCTTTTTACTCCAATTTAATGTCATTTTACCATTACTGGCAATTTTAATGTGATTCAATAGTTTACTTTCTAAATATCACCAACAGTGGCCAAATTGAAACCAAATTTAAAATTTAAAAAAAAACGCCAAAATGGCGACAAAACTTGGCGACCAAAGGACTGGCGATATATCGCCAAGTATCCTCCAAATTATAACACCTCTTGAGTTTACATGGAAATTAACAATGATTTCTCCCCAAAAAAGGGCAAAAGACCCCTTTAGAAACACCCGAAAGTAAGCAAAATGGGAGGTGCACAACTAGACCCCATTAGGAATCTACGTACCAAATTTCAACTTTCTAATACCGTTGTTGAGTTATGCGACATACATACGCACACACACATACATATGTACATACAGACGTCACGAGAAAACTCGTTGTAATTAACTCAGGAATCGTCAAAATGGATATTTCGCGTGTCTGTACGTTCAAAGGCACTTATCCACGTGTGGTCGAGTCGAAAAAAAAAAAAAAAAACTCAACATTCATTCGGTGGTGAATAAAATGGAAATTAAAGTCGATTTTTGAGTGAAAAGTTTTTCGCAAATACAATACTTCCTTTTTTGCAAAAGGAAGTAAATATAACAAGTACGGAAACTTTAGAATCGAAAATAATTGTCAAATAAAAATAAAGAAAGAAAAAAATAAAGTTTTAACTATTAATAGAGCTGTGTTTGCTAACTCTTAGGCAGAGTAGCAATCGTCGTAGTAATCGTAGTTATAGTAGTGTTAATCTCAATGAAGAAAGTTAATAGGTGTTAAGAATTTGAATAAGCGCTAGAGTCATAGTCTCAGATTCTGTGTTAATACAGGTTTTACTGTAATTCACTTTAACATGGAACCTCCGAAAAAAAGTCTACTTTATGCAATAAAAAATTCAAAAAAATCGATCTTTCGATTTTTAAAAATTGTAAATGTGCGTCCAATGTTTCATCAACAAAGTTATGAAAGAATGCTAATGAATTTTAAGTAATATATCCATTAAAAAACACTGTAAAAAATATCCTGGGCTTAATGGGTTAAGAAATTTTCTTATTTTTTTATACCTGTCTCGGCTCTTAAATCCCAGCCATTCTCGGGAAGATGGTCGTGACATGCAAACATACGCAAGTTTTTTTATAGGATGGTTTTGAAAAAGAAACTTTACTTGCAAAACAAAACAATAAAAAACCTTTGCTCAGAAAATGCTAAGACTTTACGTCAATAAACAATTTCAAATGGATAAAGCAATAGTAGGATCGAAGGTTTATTCTGGTGAAGAAATACTTTTTAGCACAAAACAAACAAAAAAAAGTACATGTACATGCTGGATTGTATGTATATTTTTGTTTCAACAACTATCGAAGACTCTTGAAACATTTCGGAAAATTTGATCCTAAAAATGCATGCCAAAACTCTTGTGTTCAAAACTTATTCTATGAGGAAATTATGAACCATTTTTAAAATAATTGTTAACAAGGGATGTGTAAATGGAAAATTTATTTGAACCCTCGTGTGTAAAGACTTTAAAGCTAAAAGTTTTGCAAGTGGAAAATGGATGAAAGCACTTCTAAATTTAAAGTGTTTTAGATTTTTTTCTAAAAAATCAAATCTTCAGTGACCAGGAGAGCAAATAATGAAGTTGTTAAAAACAAAATTAGAATAATTAAGACGTTAACACTGCTAAAGAAAGAAGTTCCAAATGGCGATTTCTTTATAGAATATATAAAAACTATTCAAGGATGACCTTCCATAAAATGTTTGTTGATGACAGAAATACCCTGAAGACGTTTCATAAATAAAGTTGAATGCTGCCAGCATATAGTTTTCATTAATTTGAAGACTTCAATACATCTACCATTTAGGAGAAGTAAGCAAGACGAAGCCGTTTTTTGACTTACTTCCTCTTCCATGTTAAGGAAAAAATGAAAAAAATTTCACAATTTAACTTGTCAAATAATGCTGTTATATTTGCAACTCAAAAAGTTGTGTGTGGGGGGGGGGGGGTTAACGATGTAACATAATGTTTTTACTTCCAAAAAGTTTATAGAAGATTGCGTTTTATAGATCGGCCGTAAAAGGTCTACCGTATCACAAAATGAGCAAAATTGTTACTTCATCAAAATCCAATGATAACCAAACCTTCTTCCAAGATAACTTAGAATTTCCTGCATTTCAAAACAAACTACACTTTTATTTCCTATAAATATTCACACAATGGCATCGAAGATCCGCCGTCAAAGAAACTCTGGATAGAGAAACCACAATTGCCTAACGTTTTTGAAATGATGAAATGAAATAATGTTTACCAAAACAATTTGAAACAATCGAATATAAACTTTAAAAAAAAGTGAGACTTTGGCATTTAGAGAATAGGTATTTGCACGATGAGCTACGATTGCGAATATTAGATCAACACTTAGTAAGGAAAGAGGAATAGAAGAGATATAGACAGAGTTGCTGTAAAAGCACCTATTTTCGTGAGGTTTTAATTTTTGCGCACCCCTCGTAATCGTGAAAATTTAAGCCTTGTGTGGGGTTTTTTTTTTTTTTTTCGATTTTCTGTTCTGTTCATATAAAATTCGCGAAATTTTCAGCTCTTGAAATCGCCAACATTTTTATTTTCGCGGAAATTATAGCTCAAAAAAATAAGTGCTTTTTAAAGGCAACAGAATTTTAATGTTTCAACTTATGACTCTTCTCTTTCTTTTAGATAAATTGAGAGCAGAAGCGCCCCGATGGAAGGTCACGGGAGGTTACTGTGATCTTTCAAAAGTTTTCTTTTTCGGTACATTTTATCTGATGATTCGGCAAAGTTTTGAGTTCCATTCGGCAAATTGAGAATTTCCGCGCACCCAAAAGTTTTAAGTTCGGCCGCCTTTGATTGGGAGATAACATTTTGTGTATTTTGTTCAACGCTAAGCGATTGCGGGTATGAAAAATTTGACTTGATGACTGTTTCCTTTTGAGAGGGTCCGGGACACATTTTGAAAAAAAAAAATTATTAAACAGTTTAGAGTTCTGGAATTCTTTGCACTGATTCACCATCTATTTAATAAGCAAAATCATAACATAAATATTAAAAAAAATATTTTAAATTAATTTTTTTAAATAGGGTTGCTTTAAATCGCTAAAACTCAAAATATTGTTGGTCAATTTTCAATTTTTTTTCAAAAAATTATGCTTTAATATCGAAGCTTTAATTTTTATTCGAGGTTTTAAAAAATATTAATTCAATAAAAAATAGAAAATATTTGGAAAAAAATTTCGAAAAATTCGAAGATACTTTTTTTTTAATTATATTTTTCGAAGCAACTTTTTTTTTTTCAAATTTGCCGAAGAAAAATTAAAGTAAACTGTTTCAAAAAGATATGCTCCAAATTTCATTACTTTATCTTTATCAGTTCTTGACTTATAAAAGTTTGAATGCAAAAAATCGGGAAAAATTGCATCATGGAGAAAAACGCTTTTAAAGTTTTTAATTTAAATATGATATTAGTTAAATGCATGCAATAAAAATGATTATATCTTCCATTCTAATTAAGATAAAAACAAGATTCAAATGTCCTTTTAAGCAGAACAAAACGGTTTTTTTTTACATGATAATAAAAAGAAAAAGCAAAATTTGACAATTTTTGTGTCCCGGACCCCCTTAACCCAGAGACTAATGGTGAATAAGAACTCCCTATTTACTTCCCTATAATTTCTTGTCGGTAGATAATCGCAGTATACACAATCGGTCCAGAAGCTTAAGAAATTATACACCAACGATATTCAATCTGCGACCTATATATAGGTCGCATACGAGCCCCTGAGATCTCTAAATGTAAACTGAAATCATTTTTAAAAAAAAGAAAAAAAATCACACGCAAAATTTAATTATGCGTTGAATTTATGTAAAATATAAATAAAAGTGGTAAGTAGGGAGGAAAGGCCATTATTTCAGGTTTTCCCAGGGGTGGGGGCTCTTGGGGGCAAAGGGCAACGCAAATCATTTTTTTTCTGCAAATTTGATCTATTTTAGTCTTTGCTTGAAATTAAAACGTCGATTATGAGATTCAGCTCGACTTTTCTGCATCATAGATTTCCAACTATTTATTAGCAGCTGCGACGACATCGTTAAAAGTTTAAAATATGTAAAACAAGTTCTTTCAAAGTTTTACAGGAAGAAACTTTTAATTTTGATAGTGTCATGATATTTTTATTTTTCAACAAAAAACGCTAAATGACTCAACAAATGAATCAAAATCTTACTGAAATTACGTAATAAAAATGCAGTTTGTTGCGTGATAAATCTTTCGTAACAACGCTTTTTACAATTGAAAATGACCAAGCAGTTGTAAGAATCCACAACCTTCATTTTTACAATAAACTATTAAAAAAAACTTTTAAAAGCTCAGATTCTTCACGTATCGTATTACAAAAATCTGTTTGAGGTTATGATTTTGCAAATATAATTGTTGTAAAGTGAAAAGATAAATTTCAGTGGAAAAGAATTTGTACTCTTGTTACGAAAGCTTATAAAAAAGCGGATACGGGTGATACTTTTCCGTAAAACATTAAATAAGAATAATATTTATACATAAATGGTTACTTCTGTATGTATGTACGTATCTCCGTCGGGGGTAAATTTCAAAACTACTGGACAGATTTTAACTTTTTTTTTTTCTTTTAGAAATACATCATAGCCTGAGTTTAAAAAAGTAATGATGGAAAACAGTAAATGTCATGTAATTTCCCCATTAAATGAATAAATATAAAACCCATTGGTACGAAAATTCGCTGCCTTACAACAGCAATGTTAATAGTAATCATAATGAAAATTTTGAATCAAGGCTTCTCTGGAGCAAGCATGACATTTATAGCTTTCTTAGGAATTGTGTCCTCATCTATATACTTAAATGGCTACTTCTGTATGTATATATGTCCGGGGTAAACTTCAAAACTACTGGACAGATTTTAACCATTTTTTTCACCACAGATAGCTACATTATCAGGAAGCAACATAGGCTATAATTTATTTCTAAAAAACTCGGTTTAAAAAAGTTATGATGGAAAACAGTAAATTTCATGTATTTTCCCCATTAAATGATTAAATATAAAACCCATTGTTACGAAAATTCGTTGCCTTACAACAGCAGTGTTAATAATAATCATGTTGAAAATTTTGAATCAAGGCTTCGGGAGCAAACATGAGTTTAAAGCCATTTAAACATTTGGAAAACTGTACTTTTTGCGCATTTAGGGAAACATAGCAGAGAGCTTTTTTTTTTTCTCCTTTTTTTGTAAGTCTACTATTTAATTAAATAAAGCGCACGGTTTTTTTTTAATGATCTTTGTTTTTGTTATTTCATCTTTTGGAAATTCTTCAAATTTTTATGTGCTTAAATGTCTTGCTTTCGTTTCTATTTGAATACTATTTCGTTCTTTATACTTATTGCTATTTTACTTTTATGGGTAAGGAAGAAGCTCGATTTTTAAACACGTCAAAGCGGTAAGTTTTGACTTCTTTCAGTTAACACAGAAAACGAATGAAAGTAGCGATTGTTTCTCACAATTATTTCTGACCCAGGCAACGCCGGGTATTTTTGCTAGTACATGCATAAAATTAAAAATAGTTCCACCAAAAAACTAATTGCATAGATCTCTAGTTGCATAGATATGTCAGAAGATCTATGCAGCTGTTGGAAATGTTTTAGTCTTGATTGAAATTCATTTCCTCAGACTACTTTTGAATAACTGTTAGATCTGTTTTAGCTTTGCTGTGTTAGCAAGACATTCACAAGTCCTGTGAGCTGAGAATAAGTACGTAAGTATTTGGGGAGAAAAGAACAAAAAATGTTCGAAGCATCATTCAGTTATGTTTTTTATTGAAAACGTACCTTTACACAGTTGCCTGTGTCTCCAAGTTCCTAATCTTCCTGAAAATATTTTATATCATCATATATATATAATAGTGAATTCACTGATCGAGTAACACTCTGACGTCATCGACAATGAAACTCGCGTCATAGCATGATAAGTTGATTATATTTTATGGTAATGTTTTGCATGCAGGGAAAGGCTAAATTTTGACAAGGCTGAACTGGATCCGGTAACTTTACTGTTTTACTGGTAAAACTCTCATTTTAGGAGAATGAAGAAGCGAAAGAGTGGTCATCAATGAACGCTACTTATTGGATTTTAGGGTTAATCCACTGGAGGTAGCGTTAAAGTTTCTACTATCAAAATAATCACCAAATAGGCAATTGCTTCGTTCAAACGTAGAAGCAATTTTCATTAATCATACCTTGATGGGCGATTTTCTAATTTATAATAATACTGCTGCCACACATCAGCGAAGCATTCTGAACAACAAATTTTTATTACGGAGCAATCATGGAAATGAAGTATTTCACATTTTCTAGCCCCTCCGCCTCTTCCTTCTCTCTCTCTCTCTCTCTCTCTTTTTCATGTAAGTAAATACGTTTGATTAAATTATTACTTTGTTCTTTCTATCTATAGTCGAAGTTTTCTCAACGGGAGACGCATGGCCCTTTGGGGGAGGGGCACAGAATAAATCAAGGGGGCAATAGGAGAAAAAATGAAAAAGGGAGAGCCTTGCAACTACAAGAAACTAGGAAATATTATTGCAAATTTTGGTTTTACATAAATTCCTTTTAATTATGTTTACATTGAGTTTTTTTTTACAAACTGAACCATTTTACCCCCAGACCAGTCAACCTAGTTTAAAGTCGGCGAAAACTGAACGCGACTATTGGTTTCAGAGTTTAATGCACTTCGAACTTTTAATTATTAAGAGCGTGATCCCTTCTACCTATTTTGTAGTTGCCAGTTGTAACTACAGGTTTTCTCCTTGTTGTACAAGATGCAATCCAAATTATTATTACATTAAAAAAAAGCATTTGCGATCAAAAAGAATGCAAACAATTACAATAATTGCATATTGTATCTTTTGTTTTAAATTATTAATTTGTTCATTAACCAGAAAAACAGCTAGAAAAACATCTGATTTTTAATGTTCAAAATATTCTTTTCGTTTTGTTCATGTTAGAAAATTTAGATAGAACTGTGATAATTTCAATATCCTAACTCGGTATTTTTATTTTAAGTGCAAAGTCAATTGATTTTTCTATTCTTTAGAAGTTACACGCATAATAGACATCAAAACAAAAAATATGACACGAGATAGTAACGTTATTATGTGAAAGTTGTTTTTATTGTATATTTAGTGGTTTCAATCATCGAAGGAGGATCTTATCTAATGTAAATTTTTAGCCAGCACAGTCTAACCAAACTATTGCTAAGTCAGTTGCTGAAATGAAACTTTTAGTGTATGGCATTATTTGTTGGAGTAATAATTTATTTTATGAATTCTTTCAATTATCTATTAAATCTAGTGAATGTTGAGATTTCAGTTACTAGTGATACCCGCACGGCTTTGCCCGTAGTAAAAAATTAATAGGTCATTTGGTTCACCTGTATATTTACAAATAATGAATGATGAATTTGTCGCCAATTTGCTATGTTAATTTGCTCACTTATGTTACGGTTCCACGTTATGATAATTTGGTAATTTACTCGTCTATGTTATGATAATTTGCTCGGTAAAATGTTCTGAAAATTGGAATAAAAAAAGAACAAAATTGAATTTTTTCGAAAAATCGCTTCAAGGTGCACACTCTCATGCTACAAACTAATTTTGTGCTGAACGGTCTACGCGCTATGCAAATAACAGACATCCAGACAGAGATCCCGACATTCAGCTGTATTATTGGTAAAGATTAAAAGGAGTTATTACTTTTTTATATAAAGCGGTATTATTATAATACGCAGGTATTTTTTATCATCTTGAGAACTTTCAAAAGTTTTCATCACACGTGTTGTTTTCGTACTTAAAAATGGTAAAAAACTAAAGAAAGTACGAAATGTTTCATTTCTGTATTAACAAGTTGGTTTCCCGAATTCGCATAATATTCGGGCAGAATCAAATTTTTAAAATTCGCTTTGATGTGTGCCCTGTTAGTTTTGCATGAAATTTCAAGAAAATTTCTGGAATGGGTTTGACCTTACAGAAAAAGAAGAAAAGAAACTACAGACAATTTTAATTATTCTTCAGTGTTTTTTGAGCAATCACGATTGCTAATTGTTTTCATTTGACCGTCTTTTATGTCCGGTTCCTTTTTCAACCCCACCGTCCTCTGCAGGTGCGACTCCTCCCGGTAGCCGCTGCTCCTGGTCGGCGGCGTTCATGTCCTACACACACGCACGCTCTTATACACAAACATGCCTTTACACACATACACACACATCAGTGTGCATACACACAGGTCTACGCACACACACAATCCTACACATACACGACTAAACACACGTAACCGTCCAAGAGCAGGGACGGGAATCGTTTCTAGAAACAAGCGAATGGGGTAGTAACC
Source organism: Uloborus diversus (assembly GCF_026930045.1). Classification (NCBI taxonomy): domain Eukaryota; kingdom Metazoa; phylum Arthropoda; class Arachnida; order Araneae; family Uloboridae; genus Uloborus; species Uloborus diversus. Next base: position 155,070,101 of record NC_072732.1, on the reverse strand, counting down.
AATGAGTAGGGTCCTGTCGCAACTCGTGATTGCGAAAAACAAAATTTGAATTCAAAATTTCAGAATTCAAATTAATTTTGAAAATTCGAAAGGTTTTTTTTTTTCCCTTACTTTTTTTAGAGTGCATTTGTCAATAATTTCGATTCCGGAGTCCAGATCTTTGAATTATTTATGCGATTTGAAAGCATTAAAAGTCAACCAAAAAAAAAAAAATCTTCTAAAATAACTTAAATGACACGCACCTTTAATACTTACTTTTATTCTAGCTGTGTATCTATATCGTCTGCTCTGATTTTCATAAATTTAGGTGAAACCTCGGGCTCTTTTTAATAGAAACTTTTTTACGGGAGTTCTGAACGCTCTACGAGCTTCGAGCAAATAAAAAGTTACAGGCGTACGAATTTCTTCGTTTCCATGTTAAGAATGTATGTGAAAAATGTCCTTAAAATGTAAATCAAAACAAACAAATAATGATTTTAAAAAAATCTTAAAATGCTTATCGCAATTAATCACGTTTTTTTTTCTCCTTCTTTCTTTTTTTTTTTTTCTTTTTCTCTTTTTCTTTTTTTCTTTTCTTTTTTTTTTTGCTAAATTTCCTGAAAATCAGTCGAGGGATCTTTTCTCTATTCAAAATGTAAACTTGCACGCATACTAGCATTTTAGGGTGGCTCATGATGGAAGATATGGAGTTGTGGGCGCGAAAAATTTCTGACAGATTGAGTGTCCAAAAAAAATATCAAAACGGCGAGAAATAAGGCGGCTAGTATGGCAAAAAAAAAAAAAAAATTTCGATTAATATAAAAAGCAATGATGGAAAGCTTTATTTCAAATGTTTACTTTAAAAAATAATTAATAAATCAAAAAGATTACGGAAAACACTTACACTTAGTTCATAACTAGTTGCGTTGCCCGGCTCTGCCCGGTCTACTTTGAAAATAAAAATTGTGTCTAGTAACGTGTATTTAACAATGAGGCATAAATGTAAAAAAAAAAGAAAAAAAACATCAGGCAAAATTTCCCCTCCAAACAATAACAGATATTAAAATACTTTTAAGAAATTAAAATAAAATGAGAAAGACGGATTTTGGCGTAACCATGGAAACACAAAATAAAATAAGTTTATGAATTGAAAATGAGAAAGATGGAAATAAACAATGGATCCAAAAAGCGTCACCGTGGAAACGCAAAATAAAATGGTTTAAATCTTAAATAGAGAACAGGTTTTTTAACTTCACTTAATTCGCTTGTAACTTTTTTTCTAATGGAGATAGAGGGTTGAACTTTCGACCATAGGTCAAGTTAGATCTGGAGTAAAAAAGCAGCTCTTTCCAATGATGTCAAAAAGAAAACTGTGGTATAATTCCTTCACTTTTTTATTGATAAATTTGATGAAGAAAGTAGTGCGTAAATGTCAACTAAGCCTAAACAAATTCGAGCTAAAAACGTAAATAACTCCCACCGTAGGTAAGTTAGATCATTGAAACGAATTACGTAGAACGCGGAAAATTCTGCTCTTTCCAATAATATATAATATTAATATGTGCAAGTAATTTTTCACCCCCATATTCTGGAATTTGTGAAAATTGGGCCTAAATTGGAATAAAAAAAGAACTATTCATCGAATTGTTTTCGAACCGGTCTGCAAACCTTTTCAGGACTTAAAGGAACAAATTGTTAAAATTTCAGCGAAATCGGTCGGGTAGTTCTCGAGTTTTGCGGGTTCAAACACACAGACGCTTTTTGGAGACTGCATTTTATACTATGTAGAGAAGTATTTGAAGAGATTAAGAAATAATATATCTGCATGATATTCTACATCTATCCATCGATGCAATTATTAAATAATGATAATATACACTAATGATGAATAGATAACATTGCCGAAGGTTTACTGGGTACATGACCCTCATGACCTCCCTCTGTGTGACAACTGGGCGTAAAATTACAATCGTTAAGTTAACTTTTTGATTTAAAGTTTGTCGTCAATA